>NC_062969.1:35972412-36059699 GCF_023119035.1 Salvia hispanica | reverse complement strand
TCCCTTTTTAAAAGTTTTCCGCCAAACAACATTCAACAATTCAAGAAGCTCGCTTCCACATTCTTTTTTAAGCCCCAAAGGGTCACCCTTTTAAAAAACATCGTTTAAAGAAAACAATGTTCCCCCTCATGGCATGGATTTCTATGTTCTCAATCAAATGACATTTTCCAAAAAAATTTTCCCAAGAGCATAAAACTTCAATCATAGAAATATTTGGTCCCTCTTTCTTTTGGTTGAACGAGGCAGTCGCGGTGTTGGGGCCTTTTTCGCATTTGGTTCGTTTACAAAAAGATTATAAGGACAACCTAAAGTTTAAAAAAGATTTTCTTTGGGTCGGGGCCCGGAAAAAAGCGGGGGCTCTTATCCCCATTTGTAACCCGCCCTCCTAGGGTACAATAAATGCGACCCCAAAAAAAAGTAAACAAAATTTGGGGTTTCATTCAAAAGTGTTGCCCAAAAAGGGGCCCAAAAAAGAAGTATCGGGTATTAAGAAAATAATTTAATTTTTGGGAAATTTGAAAGAAGAAAAAAGGTGTCACAAAATAACGTTTAAAACATAGAAGATTTTAGAAATACCCAAAAACAAAATCACAAAAAAAGGGTAAGGTCTAAAACCGAAGGCAAGTTTCCCAATATTCCAAAACAAATTCATAAGTGTATAAAAATTACGGAAGACGCCCGAGAAAGAAAAAGCATGTATAAAAGGCACAACTATACTTGAAGTTCATAACCACCATTCTTAATTAATTAACAAGCTCAACACCCGCCCCCCTTTTCCCAATCGTTAACCTGAAATAAGGAAAACACATGGGGGTGAGTAAGAAATACTCGGTGAGCTCTTGCCAAAACATTTTATAAGTTATGCCACCCCCCAAGTGAACTCGATTTTTAAAACGGTTATAAAAGAAATACCCACAGTACCCAAAAATATATTTTCAAAAAGGCCGATCAAAATAACCCCCCCATTGTCTCATCAAAATAACAATCACAAACCCCCTTTGGTGCGAAAAAAGTGTGGCCACACTTTTCCCCCCAAACCCGGCCGACTAGCAAGGACGGCTCCAGTCCCATCCCCATCAAGCACAGTGGGCTTGCGGTCTCGGCCCAATTATTTAGCTATAAAATCCCTTCCCTTAAAACCCCAAAACAACTTTTGATGTTAAACCACCCTTATAACAAAACAACATTTTGAAAAATAATAGAGATTTTTTTTAGAGTAAAGCCCCCTCTTTTTGCTTAGTTTTCAAGTAGTTTCGCTTTTAGATTCCCCGCAGAAAAGGGGTTCCCCTTTTTTAATCACATAGGCACTATACAAATTAGGTTAATACTACTCTTCCATCTTCTCTAAACTCCTTTTTCCTTTTACATTGATTTATCTTATCATTACTAATTAATCAAATCATGTTTATCTTACGATTATTTAGCCATCAAATCCCCAATTACACAAACAAAATCCCAAACCACACACCCACCCCAACACACGCCGCATAACGCCAAACCACACAACTCCCCGCCACACACAAAATGAACATATCCCCACATCCCACCCCATTTTCCCACCCCAACCAAGATGCATGAGGGTTCAAAAGGGCCAGTAAACCCCGGTTAGAAAAAGAAAAAAAAAAGAAGTAGAGAAAAAAAGAATAAGAAGAACTCATAGACAAAATCCCTTTTTTAGAGAAAAACAATCGGTAGAAACAAAGTAGAGACTTGGTTTTTAAAAAGAATTTGGGGGTTCAAACTCTAAATTCTTCCCAAAGGATGACAAAATATTGGTGTGTGGAAGAAAAAAAATTTGAGAGAGTGAGGAATGGTGGGGGAAAATTTTGGGGTCTAGGGTTGGGGTTTTCTCTTATTTAAAATTCTCCAAGATCTTTAGGTAATTAGAATAGAATTTTTGGAAAGTTTTTTATTCTACACAAATAAAAAAAAATAATATTTTAAAAAGGGAAGAAAAATTTTAACAAAAATAGATCCTAGGGCAAATCTCCCTAGTTTTCGAAAATTAGGCTCTCCAATTAGCCATGGTTTTGTTTTGGTATAATTTACGGAGTAGAATAAAATATCACGGAGTAAAATAAAAATAAGGATTCTCCCAACGGGGTGGAAATAGGCGTCCCATGCCCTTTTTAAAAAAGACATGAATTTTTTAAAAATTTCCTTTAAAAATAAAAGGGGAAAAAACGAAGATTTCTTGAAGTATGGAAAGATTTGGTAGAATAATTAAATTTAGGTATGGAAGGAAATCCCAAAAAAAGGGATTAACTAAAATAAAATAATTCCTTCCTTTACAATAGGTGATTTTCAAAAAAACACCAAAAAAAAAAGACTCGATTTTTTTCTCTTCAAAAGGAAAAATTTGGGTCTTGGATTTAATTTGGATAAATATCCCCAAAAATTAAATTAAATCCCCGAAAAAATAGAATTTCTTCTTCAAAATTTCAAGGGGGGTTCGAAAATCCAAAAAATTTGGGTTTTACAAAAATAAAATTTTTTCTAATATTCTCACTCACCCCAGACAATTAATTTACCACAAAAATTTCATAATTTAATTGATCACATGCCCATCAAAAAAAACAATAAGTTTGACTTTTCAAACTTTCAACCCAAACCCCGACTAAAATTTGCCTAGCATCACATGCAATTTAAAAGCATTCCGACTCCCCCGTCATCAACAATTAATTCTAGGGGCCCCTAATTTGGGTTCTAAATTGAGATGTTACCATTCGTAGAGGGCGCAGGGGGAAGCGGGCGATTCTAGGTTCCCCGGGTTTCGGCGCCGGCCCCGGGCGTGGGCGCCGGAAAATCCGGAGGGCTCCTCTTGAAACATCATCGTCCGGGTCGAGGGGCGTGAGTCAGCAGCCTTTGGGAGTTGCCGGGCCCGATCAGTCCCCTTCGGCGCGAGACGGGATCTTTGTCGATGAGGACCACAATTTGGGCCGTCCCCGCGAGCAGGTTTCGTCCCATTTGGTAAACTTTGGCCACGATTCACTTTTTTGAACAAACGATACGGCAAAGCTCGTACTTTGGCTTCGGTGCGGGCCCCGGCAAAGGGGGGAGTTGGGTTTGTATATGCCCGAACCTCTTCCCCTTTAGTAATCCTTGAACTTCTTCCCGGGCGGTAGGTCGCTCGCGCTCCCTGGGTTTTAATTCGTTGTACACATCGGCGATTCCAAAAACAAAAGTCGGTCGATCCGTGCCGGTATAGAATCGGTCGTGGCCGCTTCCCAACTCGGCTCGGCGATGGATTCTTCATTGCTATAGTAGGTCGACCGCCCGGGCCCACCCCACGCCCGCCTCGCCATCGCCCCCCCCGCTGCCACCATCACCCCCGGCCCCCGTCCGCCGCCTCGGGCCACCCGGGCCGGGCCCCCCTCCCGGGGCCTTGCTCTCCTCCGGCCCCGGGGGCGCCGGCCCCCCGCCGCCCCCCCCCCCCCACCATTTACGCCTTTTCGCCCACCTTTTATACCGTTTCGCCCCCTCGCCTTGATTTCACCGGGGGCCCCCTTGAGAGGACAAGGGGGGTACGGGGGTGTTCCCTCCAAACTTTTTCCCCCGTGAATCTATCAGATTCGAGATAGAGAGGATTGGGTGTTTTGGATCTGGGAGGATTGGAATTCTTTAGAAAAAGGGGTTTTTGATCGCGTCCATATTGGGGTGGGCGCCCGAACCACGGTTAAGGGGGCGACCCGTTCCCCTGCGGGCGAAGGAGGGGCCCCGGGCCCCGGGGTTGGGGTGTACGGGCCCAGCGGCGGCGGTTTTGGACCACGGGGGTTCGTTGGAGGGGGGGTTTGGACTGATCTCCACGGTTGGGAAAACGAAAAAGCGCCCCAATCCCATTCTCCTGGGGGGGAAACATCTCCCCAGCATTTTGTAGACTTTGAAAATGGTAGATAGTGAAAAGGGTTTAGATTTGAGGAAGATAAAAAAAAATGGAATGAATATAGTATTTATAAATATAAATTTTAAATTTTTTTAAAAAAAAAAGCCGGTGGCGGGCCCCGGGCTCCCCCTTTGCGGTGGAGGGGCCGCCCCCAAAACCTCGGCGGGCCCGAGCACTCGGCCTCCTCCCCCCCCGACGCGGGCTGCAAACCCGGGGCCCGAACGGGCTCCCCCCGTGGACGCCTAATATCGGGACCATTATGAGCACTCATGGCGCTCAAAGATGATGGGTGGTAGCGAATGATCATGTTACAACTTCAAATACCATTGGTATCATTAAATTTTGGATTCTACATGGAGTATCTTTATGAAACATTGACTTCTTCTTATAATTTATAGTCGAACAATTCTCATTAAATTTTTTTATATCTTGCAAATTAGGAAATTTTAACACCAATTATTTTTTGAAAATTCGATTAGCCCAAAAAGGAATGTTGGGGGGTTAGGTTTGAAAACAACTCGATAAAATTCCTTGATTACTTAAAAAATAGGATTTGGGGGAAATTTTCGAGCTTTTCGATTGGCATTCAACTCAATATAGTGTTGCTATATTCGGGGGCAAAATTATTTTGGGGGTCAAATTTTGGGGTTTTTAATTGGCATCGTCGAAAATTTTTGTAGCATGAGAAAGGGGGAAATTTCAAAAATATAGCGTAGATGAATAATGAGAGGAAAAAAAAAGAAAATGCATAATAGAAACTAAAAAATATATGCATTTTCATTAGAAAATAAGATGCAAATAATTATAATATAAGACTAAAAGTCATATATATAAAAATAAAACGGAGTGGGAGTAAAACTATTAGACAAAAACAAGAAAATAAAATAAGGAATTCTTTTTGATTTATAGGGAAGGATTTGAACTTTGGGAAAATTAGAAATCTAAAAAAATCGTAAAAATGTAAGAATAAAAAATAATTTGGGTTGAATAAATTGAGCTGGGGAAATTAAAATAAACTCTTGGACATAAAAAAGTAAGAAAACAAACAAAAAAAAAAATTGATTTTTAGGCTAAGGGGAGTTGAACTTGAGATTTGGGAGCATAAAAATGTAAGAAAACTAAACAAAGGATTAAAAAATAATAAGAAAACTAAACAAAGGATTAAAGAATAAAGGGCTATAGGTTCGAACTCGGGTAAACAAGGCCACGGTGACTTTTCCGGGGGTTTGGTTAGCTACCACGCTTGGTTGAGATTTTCCAGCGGGGGAAAAAAGGTAGTACCCTCGCTAGTAGGCGGGGAAAAAAGGACATGTGGGAGTGTTCGTGAAAATAGGGGACAAGGTGTATCGGGGCTATGGAAAGTAGGCGGTTACTAAAGAGGGAAAATTAGCAACAAGGTGTATCGATGGCTGGGGTTTTACGGCACGGGGGGTACCTCGAAAAGTAGGGGGAAAAAAAGTAAAAATAACAAAAGTAAAAGTGGTTCAAATAAAGTTGATTTTGGCGTTTTCTTCTTCACCAGTATTAACGAAATTTGGATAAACACAAACACCATGGGAACGTTCACAAATTCAAACTAAGATCCTCGATTAAAATGTTTAACTTAAATTAAACGGAAATCAACTTTTACCCCCGGGTACGAAAGGGGGTAATCACGGCGCGAAAGAACTCTGCACGAAAACTTGACTAACTTGCTCAAACCCAAAACAACAACTCCCGATAAGAAAACACTTAGAAATTGAAAGCAAAAACTAAATCTAACTTCCCAGGCGAATGAAGCAAACTCAAAACCCAAAATGACATGCGAAATAGAAACTTCATAATGTAAAAAATGGAAATTAACAAGGTACTTCAAAAACAAAAGCGATGAGTGTTTCGGGATAACTAAAGATGAAAACAAGAAAATTTTTAAATAAAAAGCGATTAAGATTTTTTTTGCCACCCCCGGGATTTTTCCCTATCTCTAGGGCAGAGGAAAGGCGGGTACTTCCCCGGCGGCTCGGGCTCAGTGACCTGGGGGGGAAGGAGGTGGGATAATTTTTGAAGGATTGATTTTCTAGAAAATTCTACAAATATTTGTGAGCTTGGCACCTCCTTGAACCCCCCTTTCTCTCCCAAATGGTTTCTTTTATAGGGGCTTGCCCTTGCTTTTAGGGTAGACTTCTCCATTTTGACCTTTTTCCCCTTGTAAAATAATCACCCCATATCCTCCCTCCGTCGGCCCTTTTCTGGCTGCAGTGGTATCCCCCTTTTTGGTGCCCTTTTCACTTGCGTCACCGAATCGTCCCCCTCGGCTTGGATCCTTCAATCCCACCAAGCAAGCGTTTTGCAGATAATACATGATTTCACGACATCGCCCCTAACCAAGGCTTAGAATCGACTTTAACGCCCCATCTTTTTTTCTTCCGTGCTGGGCGGAATCAAGGCATTTTTGGGCCTCTTTATGATCCTTGGGGGGCAAAACGCGCATCAAAGGGTCCCAGGGGAACGTGAGCAACGTGCGGTTCCCGTCATCGCGATCTTTTCGACGTCTTTGGCGGTACCTTTGCGTTGGCGGAGGGGTGGAGGTGTAAAGGGCGGGAACATGGCGGAAGTAAGACTCTTTTGGGGCCGGGAATCTCCTCGGGGGCGTGTATTTGGGCGGGCAAAACCCAAGTTAGGATCGGGCTTGGCGGTCCACTGGCCCCCGGGGGAAGGTAGTATATGGATAAGTCGCATGTTTCCCCTCGTGGGTAGTTCGTCGCGTGGCGTGAAAACCATAAAAACGGGGGCGGAAAGGGAGCGGTTTCGTCCCCCGGGCTCCTTTAGCTTTTTGGGGGTTCCCTATTCTTGGCGTAGCGGTGCGCTGAGCGTGATGGGTTGAACCTTAAAAAAGGGGGAAAAGACAATCGGCATCCAAAGGTGGAAAGAATAGAAAGTGTGTGATCTCAAATGGTTTTCGAAGGTGTAAAAAAAGAAAAGGTGAGGGTTTAAAAGGTAGCGTCGCGTCGAGGTTCGCCCTTAAGATAACTATTCGTCGTTTTCCTTTTGCGTTTATGTCCCATTACTGGCCTTTTAGTCATTCACGTTTTTTTTGGGTTTTAAAAGTGATAGTATATCTAACATGCTAGGTTAAAAAAGCCCAATCAGGCACGCAACTTTTAACATAATCTCATGCAATCACATTCGTTTCAAATTTTTCAGTTCTCAACAACTTAAAATTGAAGCTGTTTACATTCTAACTTTCCCCCAAGCCCCGGTCATCTTTAAAAGCTTCGGCCCAACAATGTTCTGCTCTGGCTGATTTCTTTTCTCAATCAAATGACATTTTCCAAAAAATTTTCCCAAGGGCATAAAACTTCAATCATAGAAATATTTGGTACCTCTTTCTTCGTGGTTGACGGGAGTGGGTGTTGAGTTTTCGCATTTAGTTCGTTTACAAAAAGATTAAAAGGGACCCCTAAAGTTTGAAAAGACTCTTGGGCCCGGCGGGCGGGGCTCTTATACCAAGGGGCCCCCCCTCCTAGGGTCAATAAATGGGGGCCTCCCAAAGAAAAAAGAAACATGGGGGGTTTCTTAAAGAGTGTTGACCAAAAGCTAGAAAAAAAGTATGAGTAGAAACAATAACAATTTTTAGGAATATGAAAGAAGAAGGGGTGTACAAAATAACGATTAAAACATCGAAGATTTTACGAAATACCCGAAAAAAATCACAAAAAAAGGGAAAGGTCTCAAAGAAGGAAAGATGTCAATATTCAAAACAAATTCATAAGTGTATCAAAATTCGGGAAGACGACCAAGAAAAAAGGGGCATGTATGAAGGCACAACAACAAAGTTCATAACCACCATTCTTAATTAATTAACAACTCAACACCCACTCGCCATCGTTAAACCGCCATAAGGAAAACACAGGGGTTTGAGAAAGAAATCTCGGTGAGCTCACCAAACTTTTATAAGTTATGCCCCACCAAGTGAACTCAGTTTTAAGGGGTTATAAAAGAAATACCCAAGTATCACAAAATATATTTTCAAAAAGGGCGGTCAAAATAATCCCCTTTTATCAAAATAAATCACAAACACCTGGTGCGACAAAGTGTGGCCACACTTTTCCCCCCGGGAAACCCGACTACGGGGACGGCTCCCGTCTGTGTACCCCGGTAGGGCTTGCGGCCCATCTCGGCCCCGAATTATTTAGCTATCAAATCCCCCTTTCCCATAACACCAAACAACATTTTGATAAAATAATGAGAGTTTTTGATAAAACCCCCCTGGTGCTTGTTTTAAATAGTTTCGCTTTTGATTCGCCGCAGCAAAGGGTTTACCTTTTTTAAACACATACCTATACAAAAGGGGTTATCTTTCTTTTAGCTGTTTTAAACTCCTTTTCCTTTTCCCCTTGATTTATCTTATCATTACTAATTAATCAAAATCATTTTTTCTTACCGATTATTTAGCCATCAAATACCCACTACCAAACACCAAACACACCACCCTCCCCACCCCCGATACGAAACCCCAAATCCCCCAAACTACCCGCCCCCCACACATGAACATATCCCCCTCCCTTTTTTCCCCTTTCCCCAACCAAGATGCATGAGGGGTTTGAAGGCCGTAAATCGGTTAAAAAAAAGAAAAAAAAAAAGTAGAAGAAGAATAAGAAGAACTCATGAAAAATACCTTTTAGAGAAAAAAAATCGGTAAAACAAAGTAGAGACTTGGTTCTTCAAAAAACTTGGGGTTAAAATCTAAATTCTTCTCAAAGGATGACAAAATATTTGGGGTGTGGAAGAAGAAAATTTAAAGTGAGGAATGGTGGGGAAAATTTTGGGGGCTAGGGTTGGGGTTTTTTTTTTTATAGTCTCAACAAGATTTTTGGTAATTAGAATAGAATATTTGGTAAAATTTTATTCTACACAATAAATAAAATAATATTGTAAAAAGGGGAAAAAGAATTAACAAAAAAAGATCTAGGGCAAATCTCCCAGTTTTTGAAAATTAGGCTCTCCAAATTTGCCATGGTTTTTTTTTTGGTATAATTTACGGATAGAATAAAATATCACGGAGTAAAATAAAAATAAGGATTCTCCCCAAATTGGGATGGGAAAAAGGGGTCCCCTGCCATTTAAATAAGCTAATTTTTAAATATTCTTTAGAATAAGGTAAGGCAGATTTCTTGAAGTATGGAAAGATTTGGTAGAATAATTAAATTCTAGGTATGGAAGGAAATCAAATAAGGGATTAACTAAAATAAAAAAATTCCTTCCTTCCCAAATAGGTGATTTTAAAAATCACCAAGAACAAAAAAAATTTTGATTTTTTTCTCTTCAAAAGGGAAAAATTTGGGTCTTGGTTTTAAATTTTGGGTAAATATCCCAAGAATTAAAATTAAAACGAAAAAAAAAAAAAATTTTTTTTCAAAATTTAAGAGAAAATCTCAAAATTAGGGTGACAAATATTCATGGAAATTTTCTCTAATATTTCATTTGACAATTAAACCACAAAATTTCATAATTTAATGATCACATGCCAATCATAAAATCAATAAAATTTGACTTTTCCAACTTTCCCCAAACCCTAGACTCAAAATTGGGCCCTAGCATCACATGCAAAAAATGCATTCCGACTCCCGTCATCCAAATTTAAATTCAGGGCTCAATTTGGGGTTCAAATTAGGATGTTACGGCATTCTTGGAATGATGGAAGCCCAGGCCATTCTAGTTTCCCGGGTTGCGGCACCGGCACCCCGGGGGGTGGGCGCCAGAGAGGCGGAGGGCCCCCTTCATCATCGTCCCGGGGCGGGGCGCGTGGGGCCTGCTTTTTAGTTCCCCGGCCGTCCCCTCCCGGGGCCGGGGGATCTTTTCGATGAGGGCCAGTTTTGGGCGTCCCCGCGCAGGTATTTCCCCCTGGGAAACTTACGTTTACTATTGAACAACGTACGCAAACCCCGTCGTGGCCCCTGGCGCTTCGGAGGGTTGGGTTTGTATTGCCGAACCTCTTAAAGCTTTAGTAATCCTTGAAATTCCGGGGTGGCTAGTTCGCTCGGCTCCCCCGGTTTGTTTGTTGTACATCAAAACGATTCCAAAGCAAACTCGGTCGATCCCTCCCGGTATAAAAACGGTCGTGACCGCATCCCCGGCTCGGGCTGGATGGTTCTTCATTGCTATGTAGGTCGGCCGCCGGCCCGACCCCCACCCCCCCGCCTCGCCATCGCCCCGCCCGCCACCATCCCGCCGCCTCGTCGCCGCCTCGCCGACCCGCCGGGGCCCCCTCCTGGTCTTTTTCTTCCCCCGGGGGGGCCTTGACCCCCCGGGCCCCCGCCCCCCCATTTCCCCCATTTCGCCCACCCCCCCGGTTTGCCCCCCTGTTGATTTCCCCGGGCCCCTTGGTGGGGCAGGTGTCGGGGGTGTTCCCCTCAAACTGTTCCCCTGTCTATGGAAGGGTAGAGGGGGTTGGGTGTTTTTGGGTCGGAGGATTGGAATTCGAAGGGTTGTTGATCGCGTCCATTTGGGTCGGGAGTCGCCGAACCCCGATTGGGGGCGACCCCGGTTTTCGCCGGGGGAGGGGGCGGCCCCGGGGTTGGGGGGTCTTTTCCCCCGGCGGTGGGACCCAGGGTTTGTTGGAGGGGGTCGGTCGTCTCCCCGGGTTGGGAAGACAAAAACCCCAAAACCCCATTCTCCATGGGGGGGTCATCTCCCCCGCTTTTGTAGACTTTGAAAATGGTAGATAGTGAAATTTTTTTGGGTTTAGAATTGAGGAAGATAAAAAAAAAGGAATGAATATAGTATTTATAAATATAATTTTTTAATTTTTAAAAAAAAAAAAAAAAGAAAAACGGTGGGGGGCCGCGCCTCGGCCCGTAGTGGCGGGCCGAGCGCTCGCCCAAGAGCCTCGGCCGCCGAGCTCGGCTCTCTCTCGTCCACCCCGAGCCGCGGCATGCCTCGCCTCAGTAGTGGGCGCGGGCGCCAGCCCGGGCGAGAGCCGCGTTCCCCCACCGTGGACGCTCTAATATCGTGGACCATTATGTGAGCACTCTATAGCGACTCTAAAGATGATGAGGTGACAGAATGATCATGTTACAACTTCAAATACCATTGACGTATCATTCAAATATTTGGATTCTACATGGAGTATCTTTTTAAAACTATTAGACATAAAAACTGTAAGAAAATAAAATAAGGAATTCTTTTTTGATTTATAGGCCGAAGGATTTGAACTTGGAAACTTAGAAATCTAAGAAAATACGTAAAAGTGTAAGAATAAAAAATAATTTGTAGGTTGAATAAATTGAACTGTGAGAACTTAAAATAAACTCTTGGACATAAAAGAGTAAGAAAACAAAGCAAGAAAAAAAATGATTTTTAGGCTAAGGGGAGTTGAACTTGGGATTTGGGAGCATAAAAATGTACGAAAACTAAACAAAGGATTAAAAAAGAATAGACGAAAACTAAACAAAGGATTAAAAAAGAATAGACTGAGGGCTATAGGATTCGAACTCGGGTAAACAAGGCCACTGATCTGTACTGAAAACCAACTTCGCTACTCACAAACTTTGGCTTAATCATAGCATATATATATTAATAACTAGCTGGGGGGGCACCCAGACCCCATAGCGGCTTCGTCACTGGCTATATTAGACCTGTTTTGTTGATTTCGAATGCATGCTATTAATTATTATCAGAAACCAATATTTTAAATTATGATAATATTCTGATATACTACTGAATATAGACATCAAACATTATTTAAAGTTCCATAGTTGGACATTTTGTATTATTTGTACTAAGATATCGCAAAGTTAGTACTGCTATGTATAGTTTATATTGTTGATTATTTGATTACATTGGTTGCGCAATTCCTGATACTCGAATTCCTTGTACAACCAAAAATTAACATCGACGAAAATAAAAGAACGGCGTCGTTTATGAGCACAACATGGTGCTGCTGTGTCTCCTCAGCACGCCGTGGATTTGAATGCATATTGGCTATAGTAACCAATAGCAAAGAATTAAAAATAAAATAGAAATAGGATTTCCACGTGGGATGGTGTATGAAAATGATGAATCTGCAGCAAAAATGAATAAAAAAATGGCAAGGAGGTCAATTGCTGGTCATTAGACAGAGTAACAGGTGAGATTTGTGTGTAAATCACACACACCAAACCGTATGTTACGGTTAATCACATACAAACAAAAACCCGCAAATCCACACAAATTCAAATCTAGTTTTTTAATCGTACTTGAGATTCAAAACGCAGGGAAGAAGCATCCATGCTTCTTCTTCTCTCTCCTCTCTGCAAATTTGTGCTAAACTCTACTGTCATTTTGTATTAACCTTGAGATCTTCACCATTTTATGAGAAGCTGCCTCTCACTTTCTCACTTCCACTATATAATCTCCACCGACTGCATTCAATTTAAACGCCTGCAGCTTTTAATCAATGCGCTCTGATTAATCAATTTCTGCCTGCCAATTTCTCTCGATATCAGCTTTTTTTTGCAATGGATAGACGATTGATCAAGCCGATTAGGGCGCCGTTGCTGCTGAAGGATCATCTGCTCGATGACATGAGCTCCTGCTCATCCAACGGCTTCAAATCATTCCCCCGCCGCCAATGCTGCACCGCCGTCCGATTGCTCGACAACACGCGCAGCCAAAAAGCTTTCGTGAAGCCGCCCGCTCTCTCGGCTCTCCAGAGCGTCATCGCCGCCGTGAAACGCCTCGCGAAGTCGTCGGAGAAGAAGAAGAAGGTGAAATCGAATTTTTTGCCTCGGAGTTTCTCCAAGAGGCTATTTAGAAGAGGCGGTTTCTGGAGGAGGCAGGCCGAGCCGGAGGAGATCCTACAGTGGAAATCGTTCGATCAGCTGATGAAGGAGGACGACGTCCAGCCGCCGTCCGATCGCTCCAACAGCTCGATCACGACGACGAATGATAGCAGCGATTTCACGGCGACGGAAGGCGGTAACTCTTCTTCAGAAGTAGGAGTAATTTTAAATTTACCACCTCAGCACGAAAACGACGTCGTTGTGGGAGCAGAGTCAACTACCTGCAGCGGTGAAAGCTCAGATACCAACTCTTCAACACAATCAAAGGTTAGAGTTTTTCAATAATTTGCTTAAATTCATTAAATTTTCTAATCAATTGGTTTTGGAATACTACTTACCTATCTTAAAAATTTGAATTTAAGAAAAGAATATAAAAATAATTGCATATTTGAAATGGTAGATTAGAACTTTCGGTAACGTGAGATATGAGATGGAATTAATACAGCTGGAGGAACACGTGTGTATACTTGTTTTACCATTCTATATTTTTTATTGATATTTATGATATGTACACAAAAATAAATTAAAAACTTGGCTACTTGGCCTTTTAAATAATTTACTTGTCTGTCCATTTTAAAAATAATGACACTAACAAGAAAATGACAAAACAATAAAATATTTACTCAATCTGGACTTGGGGCTACTTATTTTGTTTTTGTGACTACTAAACTAACAGTCATTATTTAAATTTGCTTTTACTATTTTTTTGTTTGACCGCTTTAGTATTGTTAATTATTTTCATTCGGGCTTCGCAAGAAAATAAAATAAGTCTGCTCAATATACAATTGCGACAACCGTTAAACCTTGTAGGAGTATTATTTTTTAAGAGAAGCAACCTATTGCGAAATCGTTGAATTGAACATGATTTCAACAAGAATAATAAACTATAAGTACTTAATTAATTATTGACTTAATTTTAGCTGGTTACGTAGATCAAACTTGCGCTCAATAACCGGATTTTACTTTCCAAAAAAAATTAAACATGCCTAATTAAGCTCCTAATTAAGAGTACTCATCATTGGTCACTAGTCACTAGTCACTACGATCGTTTAGATCTAATTTTCTTCACATTAGCTTGTCTCTAATGAGAAAGACTAATACAGTTTCATTTTCGTCGAGTATATAACGTCATAGATTAATTTGTTTTTTCTAACTCCAAAACAGTACGAATGAAATTGAATTTTTATCGACACCCTATCATTGAATTAGATTATACTTTCCCTTCTTTATATGGTAGTAAACCATACCTCTAAGGCTCTACTGATGAGTGTTAAAATAAATACAGTAGTAGAAAACTCAATCATTTATCTTGGTTAGGTGGGCTTTGATGCAGTCTTATAGCCATTAAATTTGTTGTTTTTTTTTTAATAATATTCCATCTCTCGGTCCTATAAATATTGACCATTTTTTCTATTACGGTATGTCCCATAAAAATAGTTCACTTCTATTTTTAGCAACTGTTTTCTCTAATGAAGTGAGTTTAATTTTCCACTAACAATACTTCAATAACTTTTTCTTTTGATCTATTTCATACTTTAACAATTGTATATTAAAACTTTTACCATCACAAAATTATCTATTTTTATGGAATATAGAGAGTATACTATATTTATGCCCAACATACTTTTAAAAACATTTTTAAATGGGATGTGAAGATTAATGTTATGAATGATAATCTACAAGTAGTACTTCTCAACTGCCGTCAGGTATTAATAAAATACTTTTGGAGAAATTTCAATTTTACGTTTATTAATACAATTTCAGTAGGCGTATGGAGTATATAATAAAATGAATTTTGGTAGTAAAGAAACAAAACCAGAGTGTAAATTGTTTTTGTTCCAATAGTTTTTAATTCGAGAAGGTTATAGTATCATATTTATAGAACTAGGGGAGGCCCCTAAAAGAGTATAGCGAACTTGAAACGAAATAAGAAAAGTTGGGTGTAAAAGTTTCCCTTTTGAATAATTTGGCTTACTATGCGACATTATTGCTCTGAAATGAAACTTCCCATTCCACAAAATTGCCCTTTGAAGGGGTGGGTCTTTGTTGGATTGGACATACATTTTGTCTCATCAACATCAAACTCCAACATTGCGTTTTATGTAGGGAATCAAGTTTGAGCAATGTCCATCACAATGATGGATTCAATAATTATGCAATCTTGACTTATGTAATTAATGAACTATTGTAATAAATGAATCTTTTAGTAGAGGTTATATAGTTTTTGGTTTATTTTCTTTGGTATTTAGTGTTAACTACGTGTGATGTGTACATGAACTATAGAAACAATGGACAAGTGATCAAGAGAAGGAGCAGTTTAGTCCAGTGTCTGTACTGGACTGTCCATTTGATGAAGATGATGAAGTCTCTTCGCCTTTCCAACATAGACTCGCTCTTATGGAAGGTGATTTATCCTTTTTTTATACGTCGACTTTAAATTTATATATCGTGTTAAGGTTGTGTGATATGTTTGGCACATATGGATTCATCTCATGTGGTATGTCTGAGTTTGATGTCTACTTAATTAATTGCTATTATATGATACTCGATCCGAAACGATGGCTTGTCATGTCAGACTTTGATGTTAGGTGTGAAAATGTCATCTTGAATTCTTGATACATAATTTTGAAATTGAAGATTGAGACAATCCAATTAATATTTATGATATATAGATGGAATATGTGACATGGCCATGTATACATAATACAATGTACTTGCAAATACCACAAGAAGGTGTGATATCATTGTAGGTATTGTTAAGAGATTGATGAAAACCTTGATCTTTCATTGTATAGGAACTAGGAAGAAACTTCTCAAGAAGATTCAGAGATTCGAGTGCCTAGCAAAGCTCGAGCCAGTGAACCTAACTAGACGATTTGCATCACAAACGGAATCAGATAATGAATCCTTGAGTTCCCCTCTCCCACATTCCTCCACCTCCTCGGACGAAGAAGAAGAAGAGGAAGACATAGAAGAAGAGGACAAGGCAATAGAATTGCTTGGTCAAGTGAAGGCCATCATGCCATCTTATGGCCTCAAAACCAAGGCAGATAAGTTGATCCTAGATTTTTTTAGAGAAAAACTAGGATGTGAATCCTTATTTCATGATGCGTTAGTAGAGATAGCTCGGGATTGGATGAATGGACACAACCCCCTCGGGTTGTTCATGGAATGGGAGGTGGAGAAGAACAGACCAGCTTATCTTGAAAATATGGAAAATGTTGGAGAATGGAAAAGATTGGATCAAGAAAATGGGGAGGTGGTTTCGGAGTTGGAAATTGAGGTATATGATGCCCTATTGAACGAGATGTTGTTAGACATCATAAGTTAGAAATCAAATAAACCTTAGCTAGAGATGAAATTATGTGGCTTCTTTCTCGTGTTCCTTTGTAGGAGGAAAATATAGTGGGTTTGAGAATTTTTGTTTGATGTTTGGGTAGAGAACTAGGAGTACTACTTTATCCATTTTTTTTCTCAGGCCCATGACTATAATGACTAGTTTTTCAACCTCTTGTTGACAGGAAATTTAGTGAGTTAATTACATGTTTATTTCTTTAGTATTCAGTATCGATTTAAATTACTTGTATTGCTCTTCATCTTTGGCCTTGGTTTAATTAATGTTTTTCTTGTTGTTAATTTAGTTCAATAAGTGCTTCATTTTAGGAGACAATTACGAAAGGAGTCTCACCCCTCTCTCACACACACACGCGCACACACGTAGAATTAGATGATAGTAGTAGTATAAAAGAATTCTTTCTTCACAACTTATATTCGCTCCATTTCTTCATAATTGAAATTTTTTTTCTTTTTACGTTGAATTTAAGAAATGGATGTTTAATGGATAAGTTAAAAATAGATAAAGTAAAAGAAAGAAAAAATAAGAGAATAACATACAGAGAGAATAAAGTAATAAAGAGACTGATAAAGAAAATAAAAGGTAAGTTAATTATTACTCCCTCCAAAAAAGTACTACGAACTATTGACTATTTTCTGTTTATGAACTATTTTCTTTTTAGTACGTCCCTGAAATATATAAAGTGTCTAATTCTGGAGTATGAACTGTTGAGCTCAAGGGCGAAGATAATGAACACGATCGATGGATGTCAAAGCAATACAAAATACAATTGAAGTAAGACTAGGGGATTCACGTGGTTCGGCCTTAAAAAGCCTTCGTCCACGGAGGAACAAGATTCAAACTTTTTATTTACACATAAAGAACAAGAAAACAAGATACAATTCGCTCACACTCAAGCTCTAGCTCTCGGTTACAATGAACTCTCAAAATTTAATGAAGATAGAACCTCTCAAAGATAGCGTGTGTGTTTTGAAGTGAACTAACGAACTCTATTAGTTGATTCATGTATGTATTTAGATCATCCACAATGGGGCGCCCTATAGCCCGCCCTATAGGGCATCCTATCCTCCATCACATCAGCATTTTATCCTCCTACCCTTCCACCTGCAGTGGGATGTCCTATAGTCCGCCCTATAGCATTTTATTTATTTGAATAAATAAACATTACAAAATTTGAATAAAAAACTTCATTCCATTGAAAGTTCATAGAGTATAGTACGAAATAAAAAAACCTACAAATTCAACGGTCGTGGCAGTTCCAAATTTCTTCAACCATGTCGGACATGAGCCGAGCATGGTCTTGTTGGTTGCGCATGGAGGCCTGTCTAGCAGAACCTCATTGTAGCCCGCCGGTAATCCTCGAACGTGGGATGGAGTCGCCCTGCTGGAGCTAGATCCAGCTTCATCATCACCCCAATCGGTGACTCTTCCACCTTCGTGTTCGACGATCATGTTATGCAAGATGATGCGCACATACATGACATCGGCGATGACGTCCTTGTACCAGAACCGCGCCGGACCCTTCACTATAGCCCACCGCGCTTGGAGCACACCAAATGTCCGCTCCACATCCTTCCGCACAACCTCCTGCTTTTGCGCGAATAAAACTCTCCTCTCACCGATTGGGCAGGTAATCGTCTTCAAAAAAACAGGCCACCTCGGGTATATGCCATCGGCCAAGTAGTACCACATATGATGTTGGCGTCCGTTTGCAGTGAACTCGATGGCCGGGCCATTGCCATTTCATTGCTCGGTGAAGAGATATGAGGAGTTCAGGACACTGATGTTGTTGTTCGACCCCGCCACACCGAAGTAAGCATGCCAAATCTAGAGCCGGTTGTCAGCGATGGCTTCAGGATCATCGTCGGGTAACTGCCCTTGTACCCACTAGTAAATTGACCTCTCCACGCCGTCAGGCAATTCATCCACTTCTAGTGCATACAATCTATGCTCTATAACATTCCAGAAAATTCGTACGCCGTCTCGTGCATCTTCATCAGGGCCTGGCAATCGTCAGTAGTCGGCCTTTGCAAATATGTGTCGTTGTAAGTCTCCACAACTCCCCTACAAAATTTCTTCAGGCACTCGTGGCCAGTTGTCTCCCCGACGTGAAGGTAGTCGTCGAGCATGTCCGCCTTGGTGTCGTAGGCCTACTGCCGGAGCGAAACAGTGCACTTTTGCAACGGCATAAGTCCGGGTCTGCCGATGTCATCTTCCCGATACTGGAAGTAAGGATCACGTGCCTCCAACGTGTGGACAATGCTGAGAAAAAGATCGCCTTATCCTAAACTGGCGATGAAAAACCGTCGGGGCCCACCATAGTTCCTCCGCAAAATAGTCTGTGAACAGACGTTGGTGAGCTAGGTCGTGCTCGCGGCGGACAAACGTTCCGACGGCGAATCGGCCTCTTGTTCTGCTCCGCTTGGACCTGCTCTGCCGCTTCACGCTCGCGCTCCATTTCGGCCAAGCATTCCGCCGCAGCCTCATGAACGCAATCGAACAAGGCCCGAGTAATGCCCTCCAAGGTACACCAATCGTCGTCAGATCTCATTTTTTTAGTGAAAAAAATAGAATGAAAAGTGAGGTATATATAGAGAAAAGAAATTAAAAAAATAAAAAAAATAGAAAACGCGTTCTATTGTCGGCGGTATCGTCCGCGTGACCCGCTATGTGGCGGACGATATCGCGGACGATGTGTGTCGAGAGGCCTATCGTCCGCAGACGATGCATCGGGCATCATCCACATGGCTAAAGTGGTGGAGATAGCACGCCTGATGCATCGGACAGACTATCGTCCGCCCCACTATGAATGCTCTTATACCCCTTCAGTCTCGGTGCATGTGTTCACTTGAGCTCACCCGCTCTAACCGTCACCTTCCCTTTGCTATTTAGTCCTTTCAACTCTTGTTAATTGCATCCATCTCCACATGAACTTTAGCCAAACATTATATACCAGATCAATTTATGATATTCTTCCATTACATCTTCAATAGTGTTTCATTATGTAGTTTACATTTAGTCATTATACTTTTTAGATGGGAACTGCTATGATTTTTATTAGTAGTAGTTTATTTACGTAGTGCTAGAGGATAGTGAGATCTACAAAATATCAAATTGTTAATTTTAATGGTATAAGGTGTAAATAAAATAATATGAAAGATAGAAGAATGATATGCTACGTATCTTATATGAGTTCTTTATGTGAGCACCACTCTCGTTTGACGCAATATTTAACGTTGTTCGTTTTGATTTATATATTTATATAAACACACTTACATGAATTTTGTTGACCTATTTAATTGGGAAAACAAAATTTACTGCAACTCCACATTGGATTGCCAGTGAAACGGAGCGGATCGCCTAATCTATTTTTCCTACACCATTCCTAATCCACACCCACAACTTAATAAAAACGTAGACTAAACTCCATAGTCCAAGCTGTGATCTCTATATTATTCGTATTTTTTCTTTCAAAACTTTTACCTCCCAACAAGAAGAAAGACCAAAATTTTTATTATTTCATATATAATTATAATTACTTAATTAAAATTATTTATATAAAAAGTTACATAACTAATTTCATTAATTTGTTAATTCAATAAATTCATTAAAATTGTTAATTCAATAAATTCATTAAAATTTTAAATGCAATAAATTTAATAAATTGTTATCCTCACATCAAATATTTATGCTAATTGAATGCATATGCTGATAGTAAATAAGAAAGTTTTTAAAAAATGGAAAATAAGGCAAAATGATACTATTAATGGGCAGATTGATTTGCCATCTAAGGTCAAGACTCAAGACTGAATTATCCGCCATATGTTGTTTATTGAGGTAGTTGTATGCATTAATTGATACTGTATCCTTCCCATCCGGTCCCCAAATTATCCTTAATATGTCTCACATTTGACATGTCTCGGTTTAAAAATTAATTGATTTTACGAAGGAAAATTTATTAGAATAAATAATTTTATAGATCGTGTCGGTCTAATTAAAAAAGTTTGAAAAAATTAGAATGAAAAGTGAGGTGTATATAGATAAAAGAAATATAAAAAATAAATATAAATAAAAAAATAGAAAATGCGTTCTATCGTCCGCGGTATCGTCCGCGTGACCCGTAATGAGGCAGACGATACCGTGGACGATGCGTGTAGAGAGGCCTATCGTCCGCATGGCTACAGTGGCGGACGATAGTACGCCCGATGCATCGGGCAGACTATCGTCCGCCCCGCTGTGGATGCTCTTATACCCCTTCAACCTCGGCGCATGTGGCGCATGTGTTCACTTGAGCTCACCCGCTCTAACTGCCACCTTCTCTTCGCTATTTAGTCCCTTCAACTCTTGTTAATTGCATCCATCTCCAATATGAACTTTCGCCAAACATTATATACCAGATCAATTTATGATATTCCTCCATTACATCTTTAATACTGTTTCATTATGTAGTTTACATTTAGTCATTATACTTTTTAGATGTGAACTACTATGATTTTTGTTAGTAGTGTTTATTTATGTAGTGCTAGATGATAGTGAGATCTACAAAATATCATATTGTTAATTCTAATGGTATAAGGTGTATATAAAATGATATGAAAGATAGAAGAATGATATGCTACATATCTTATATGAGCTCCTTATGTGAGCACAAGTTATTAGTTTTAGTTCAGTCTTTTTGCAATGAAGCAAGGATCGAACTCGGGTCACCTGCATTGACTTTCCGGAATACTTACCACTATACTACAACAACTTCATGTTGACAATGTTTAAATATAATTAGATATAGTAACAATCAAATTCCTTGAGATTTTTTTATTAACAATTAAATTCCTCAAGGGTTCAGAAAACGTATTTTAATACTATTACTACTACTACTACATATTTGGAAAAAGAACAACATTGTTTCAACTTAACATTATTCGTTTTGTAAAAACCCGCATAATGATTGCTAATCTTAGAAGCCAGCAACATGTTTTCTGTGTTTGTCAATCTTTAAAATTTCTGGACTGTTACAATATTACATAGATACATGACCATTATTTAATAAAGGCAAATAATCATGCATTCTAACGTGAGAAAATACAATGATGATAACACTAGGGTGCATCTAAATAAAATAATGATACGATCATAAACAATCTATTTCTTTTTTTTTTCCATTATAAGAAGTGCTGATTTGGGTTACATGAAATGAGATGTGATCCAGTTCAAATAAAATTGAAATGAGATCCAACAAAATGGGTGCATTGCTGGACATGTATACATCTTGTTTTAATAAATAATAACATAATTAAATCTAGATCATAATTATAAACATTCATCATCAATCGAACATCACGTTAATTTATTAATTTACTCGCGACTCGCGTACTTGTTAATACGTTTCTAAGTTTCAATGCATCTTGTTACGTATTGATTAAAATATTATGTACAATATATGCAAGAAAATATTGCTATGGACGTGCGATTGAGCTACTACTGTGCATTTTAATTTATATGCACTGTTGAAACAAGTAAACATTAAATTAACGAGCTTAATTCTTAGCATGTGCAACAAAGCAAAAATTAAATAAACAAGTGAAATTATTTTATTTGTGATTGCATCTTAAATATTTGGAAGAAAATAAAGGTCCACATGGGAAGATTAAAAGAGTTTATATTATCAATTTATCATTTGCAACAAATTAAAGCAACTTTATATATGTTGAGCAAATGTCAACATGGTGACAAGAAAATGTCGCATATAATGTCATTATTTAAATTAAAGACTTGTTAGAGGCATGTCACGATTTGAATTTGCTGCGGCAAGATCTAAATATAAAATGAAAAGATTTAATTAATACTAGTAAGTAAAAATTAACGCGCTATAACTGAATTTTGATTTTATTAATAAGCAAATCTATCTGTAAATGACTTCATCTTTCATTATCTTTTACTATAATGTCGATAGCAATAACTAAGTTAATTTTTTAAACAGATAACCCCCAATTACAATTTGTTACATCAAATTCTAGAAATGAAAAGATTAATGCCTGAAAGTGATATTAACACTTTCATGAATTGAGCTGAATCAGTCTGTTGAGAAGTCAGGGTTTTACTTGTCTTATAATAAAATTGTGGTTGCAATTCATTTTCAAATACTATAAATATAAATATATGATAAAAGTTGTGGTTATTATCAAGTTTTGATCATCTCAAACATCAAGGAGGTCACTTCCACAAAGTCGCTATATATGTAGTCCATTGTAAGACATTTGTTGGACCCACGGCTCATTTTCATGATAAATTGCAGTTTTTACTCTTAATCTCTGCATCTTGAAAATTAGTAGTAGATCGAAAGTAGTGTAATCTTTAAATTTCTCTATTTTCAAAATATATTTTACTTACTTGAATGCCCGAAAATTTGTTTTCACATATAGAGGGAACTAAATATATATAGTTATTTGACAACGAAATGCAGCTCGGCTGTAGTATTAACATAATTTTCCTTTTGAACGATGTTAAAAGTTAAAACTACTGTACTAAGAATACTGAAAAAGTTACTCCTTCAATCCTTTATAATTTGTCACCATTTGATCCGACACGAGTTTTAAGAAATATAATAGAAAGTGAGTTGAAAAAGTTAATGATATGTTGATCCTACTTTTATGCTTCTTCCGTCCCACTTTAGGAGTCCCGGTTTACTACTTTTGGATGTCCCGGTTGGAATATTCCATAAAAATGGTAATAAGTCCTACATTCCATTAACTTTTTTCCACTCACATTTTATTATAAAATTAAGTATATAAAAGTATGACCCACATTCCATTGTCTTTTTTCACCAACTTTCCTTTATAGTATTTCTTAAAACCCGTGTCGAACTCAAATGAGACTCCTAAAGTGAGATGGAGGGAGTATTTTATAATAAAATGTGAGTGAGAATGAGTTAGTGGAATGTAGGGTTTACTACCAAAAATGATACAAATGAAAGATAGACAAATTTTAAGTACAAATAAAAATTGAAATTAGTGATAAATTTTCAGGGATGGATGGATTACTGTGTAAAAAAAAATCTTTTGAAGAACGATTATTAATTGACAGCTGTAGCAAAATAAACGACCTTACATTGGCGACCAATTGATTAGGCATTTGAGTGAGTTTTAATCTCTTGTTTTATGAGTTCAATCCACATCAAAATTATACTTTAACACGACATAAGATTGAGTACTAGTATACGATATAATATAAAAATATACAGTAGTTTATAATGTAAGTCTTCTTGTTACACTACATATATACGAAATGAAGTAGGCACACATACTTTTAAGTCTTTGAAAAGATCGTTAACATTATCTTAGAAAAAAAAATACTTCGAAGAAAAAGAAATGGAGGACGCACTATACATGATAAATAAATATTCACGTACACGATCTGTAAAATTATTTATTCTAATAAATTTTTCTTCGTAAAATCAATCAATTTTTAAAACCGTGACATGTCAAATGTAAGACATATTAAGGATAATTTAGGGACCGGATGGGATGGAGCATCAGTTAATGCATACAACAACTACAATAGTCTTGACTTTAGATGGCAAATCAATCTGCCCATTAATATCATTTTGCCTCATTTTCCATTTTTTAAAAACTCTCATTTTCTATCAGCATGTGCATTCAATTAGCATGTGATGTGAGGATAACAATTTCATTAAATTTATTGCATTTAAAATTTTAATGAATTTATTGAATTAACAATTTTAATGAAATTAGTCATGTAACTTTTTATATAAATAACTTTTTATAATTATATATGAAATAATGAAATTTTGGTCTTTCTTGGTGGGAGGTAAAATTTTTGAAAGAAAAAATACGAATAATATAGAGATCAGAGATTGGACTATGGAGTTTAGTCTACGTTTTTAATTCTTATCCAATATTTGCTACCTCTTCATCTCTGTGAAACGGTGGCAATCCAATGAGGAGTTGCAGTAAATATTCTTTTCCCAATTAAATAGAAGGTCTAAAATTCATATATTTATATAAATACATGTATGTTTAGTTGGGCACAATCATTCTCATAGTCGGCAGTGAAGCTGAGAAAACGTAGTTTGCTTCTGCTTCAAAGTCAGATTCCGTTTGTGAGTGAGTGTTCGCTGCTGTCTTACTTTCTGAAGATTTGATTTCCTTTAATTTTTGTATATAATGGCATGATATTCCCAGATTGTGCATTTGATGCTGCTCAATGTTCATCACTAATTAATAATTATCATGTATCAATTTCAGGAGAACAAATTGAAGAACGCGTAGTTGCTCTGTGACATTCTCTCAAGTGAGTTCTAATGTTTATTGCTTAGATTATGTGAAATGGATGATGCTTTCATTTCAAAAAAAAGTTACCAACCAGAATTAGCATAAATGTATTGCAAATTCATACCTGAATATTGCGATGTTGCAGAGGGAAATGGTTGAATTTGGGAAGAAGTTGAAGGAAAGACAAATTGAAGAATGGAGAGGGTATGTGTCTGATTCAATTCAGATTCAGTCTTCTCTCAAAAGTTAATAATTATTGGTTTACTGAAGTGGTAGAAACCCTTACAATAACTGATAACTTTACCTTAGATGTACACTATAGCTGTCTAAGTTAGTGAACATAATTATTTCTATCATTACCTTCACATATCTTTACTTGAAAGGATTTACTTTTTGTGGAATTTAGATATTACATCAACTACAAATTAATGAAGAAAAAAGTAAAGCAGTACGCAAATCAAATTGAAGCCGGGGCACTGGAACGGCGCCATGTTCTCAAGGATTTCTCCAGAATGCTGGATAATCAGGTAAGTAGTAAATATTTGACTGTTCGTCAAACTCTTTTCGCTTTTAAATGTATATATATATGTATTCTGTCAACATGGTATGAGCTAGATAATGTAAATTGAAATGATACCAGTTTCTAGACAGAAGTATTGGATCATAATGCAAATACAATATTTCTGATAAGGTTAAAATGAAAATCTACAGTTACATGGAAATGATTATGGTTTATTTTTATATGAATCCCACATACAGTTTATGTGTTTTCTGAAATACTGAATACGAGTAATCTATCTCTCTCAAATTCCATCTTTGTTTTTGCTGTAGGTTTATTGTCATCTCTAATAACTTCAGATCTAATAAAGTAAAGAATTTTAACAAATATGTTGGAGTAGAGGACTTCTGACACTTTGTTTGTAGACATTTGTATTCTTATGAATGGTTATTTTCATGCTCACCACAGTAAGCTTAAGATTTCACAACTTCTTTAGCAATGTAGTTTATATATTGCCTCTCTGTCACTGCAGATAGAAAAAATTGTTCTCTTTATGCTGGAACAACAAGGCCTACTCGCTAGCAGGATTGCCCAGCTGAATGAACAACAAGAGGCTCTTCTAGAACAACCTGACATATCAAAAATATCTGAGCTACGAGAAGCTTACAGGGAAGTTGGAAAGGATCTCCTAAAGCTCCTTCTTTTTGTTGAAATGAATGCCATTGGTCTGAGGAAGATCCTTAAGAAGTTTGATAAGCGATTTGGTTACAAATTCACAGACTACTACGTCAAAACTCGTGCTAATCATCCTTATTCCCAGCTTCAGCAAGTATTCAAGCATGTGGTAAGATTAAATGGAAATGGATCTCATTGCTTCTGTTTTCTTGCCCTTTTTTAATGTACCTAGATAATCTGAAAATATTTGTTTTCTCTGCTTTACTGAAGCTATCACAACATCAATAATGAGGCCTACTAATGATGCCAAAACTAAGAAAAATGTAATTTAAACATAACATGATCAGCATTGCTGTTGACTGTAGGGTTTGGGTGCCGTGGTTGGAGCTATATCTCGCAATCTTGCTGATCTTCAGGACCGCCAGGGAAGCTACTTATCGATTTATGATCAGCCTGCACTCCCACTCCAGGTATACATGTGTTGTTATTCTTAATAGTTTTCTTTGTTTTTGTGATATATTACTGCTTGAAAAATTTTTCTTTATGATTTTTATGGTTCGGCAGGAGCCTGTTGTTGACTCACTACAATCAGCTGTTGACAGATTAACCCATTCAACAAATTTCCTTGAGTTTTTGGGCCAACATGCACTTATCATGCATGACGAGTTGCCTTCTGTTGTAGAAGAGCATATTGACAATCAGAGATACCATTTCATGTCACTAATTCTGAACTTGGCAAACACCTTTCTTTATATGGTCAACACATATATTATTGTTCCCACCGCAGATGACTACTCTACGAGCCTTGGTGCAGCTCCAACAGTCTGTGGTATCGTAATTGGGGCAATGGCAGTTGCACAGATATTTTCTTCTGTGTACTTCAGTGCTTGGTCTAACAAGTCATACTTCAGACCTTTGGTCTTTAGCAGCATAGTTCTCCTTATTGGAAACGCTATGTATGCATTGGCTTATGACTCCAAGTCATTAACGCTACTTTTGCTTGGTCGTGTATTTTGCGGGTAGGTAACTGATTGGTATCCCTGTGTCTCTGTGTCTATTCTTATTTTACTATTTATTGATCGGTCTCCTTGCATACTTGTATGGTTTATGTATATAGAGCATTTGCATGCTAGCATGCCTGTGTGGTTTGTTTAATATCTCTTTCCTTTTATTTTTATAATGAGTTAATTGCTGAATGTTTATTGCCTACATCTTAGGTGCTTTTTCTATATCTTGATAAGTGCTGCTGATTCCTAGTCAAAGTCCAAAATCATATAGATTAAGGAATAGATTTTTTTTCCAGATGAGGGACAATAATGCTGTGTGAAAAACGAAGGAATTTAAAATTGAAGGATTTGAAGGAAATAGATTTCAAGTCTGTCCTTATAACCCCCCCCCCCCCCCCCAACACACACACACAATAGGCAAAAGATCATTCAAGTCAAGAGGGTGAATTTCATATTCATATGAAATTATGAATTAAATAGCCTGTTGATTTGTAATGGATCATCAAATCCTTCAACCTAAAACAACCTAAGGACAATTTGTGGGAAACTGATTGATGTGTTCCCTAGCTTAAAATCTAATGTTTGTCCTACTACTTGGTCAGCAGACTTCAGCGTTCTCTTTACTAACTTTCTTAACCGGGCCTAAAAGAAAATCCATATTCAAGTGAAGATCTGATACACATTGAATGATAATATACACATGAGATTTTCTGTCTTAAAGCTGGCACTTACATTTGCATTCTGAATGATGTGTACTTAATCTCGAAGTAATTGACATTGATGGGATTAATGATTTGATGGTTCCCCTTGTTTTCCGCATAATTGCAGTTTGGGTTCTGCAAGAGCAGTTAATCGGCGTTATATTAGTGATTGTGTGCCACTTAAAATCCGGATGCAGGCTTCTGCTGGTTTTGTTAGTGCAAGTGCTTTGGGAATGGCATGCGGCCCTGCATTTGCAGGGCTACTTCAAACTAATTTCAGGATCTTCAATATCACATTTAATCAAGTCACTCTACCTGGCTGGGTAATGACTATCGCGTGGGCGTGCTATTTAGTATTGTTGTGGATCTCATTCGTAGAACCTGCTTGTGAGGTTGAAGTCGACGATGCCCCAGAGAAATCTAGTGCTGGTATGTACATTGCAATTTAGTGCTTTTGATATGGAGAGAAAAGCTTCGATTCACATTTAATGAAATAACAAGGAGACCATGAATGAACATGAACCTTTTTGATAAAATAACTGAAAGAACAATGAAAGAAACAGGTGAAAGCCTTCCTCTTGCGAGGCCTCGGAAAGACTTCCGCCACAAATTAATCCCGTTCATGCCTCTCCTATGCATCCATAGGGGGGTATTTATACAACTTGCAAGACTCCTAATTGAAATAGACTTGGAAAGGTAGACTCCTGTAGAACAAAGCCTTGGCTGATGCTGATCTAAGCAATTCCGTTAAGTTGAAGATCTGCCCTTATTTTTTCATCTAGCATTTATGATTCTTAACTTAGCTGTTTGTCCTGGCTTCATGTGTTGGCCTGCTCACAAGCAGACTGAGTTGCAAATACGGAAAGACACTTAAAATTGATAATCCATTTGTTTGTGACAGCACAAAATGATAAGCTAGAGAAGGGACTTGCACAACCATTACTTATGTCAACAGAACATGAGCAAGATGATGATGGGGATCAAGAATGTGATGCTAGTGAAGAGGCTCCAGAGGAATCACGTGAACCAGCCAACTCGCTAGCAGCAGCCTATAGGCTACTCACACCATCTGTAAAGGTAATAATAACACAAACACTTGTGGACTTATGTTTGTTTGAGCTGTTAGACTTACCTATTTCTGCATAATATTCTCAGAAAAAAGACCTGCAATTTGTTCCCTTTTGGTTTTTAACTAGTGCATCTATGTCATATTAATGATTCTTTTGGACACTTGTCTCATAAAATTTAATGTTTTACATCCTTCCAGAACACATTATATATTAGCAATCTTGTATCACATCATAGAACACCATCAAAGTTGATTAATGGGGGTACAATCAATCTCATAGGCATCATAATAGTTCTTGGCTTTTTTTTCTTGTTGAGGTAATGTATGAAAAAATGCAGCTGGAATACTGCTGCATTGATACATTCAAATTCATTTGATTAGGATGCAGTTATAGGGTAAAATTATGCCTCTTCATCTCCAATGCTGCACTCCATTTCTGGCTCGAACTCCACATTAAACTACTCTATTGAATCTAACTTTGACTAAGATGCTTTTCTCAATTAATTTTGGTGAGTGACCTTGTATGTCCATATTGTTGGATGAGGACTTCTAATAGTTCCCCTTGATTGTTGTACTAGAAATGGAGCAAACTTATGAACGGGGCATATTAAGATTTTTGCAACACTACCAAAGTACTTTTTGTATGTTTCAGATTATTTCAGTGATTCGTGATCATATAACTTGGAACTTTATGCATTTATGCAATAACCAATTTTTGGTCCTTCTGATGTTTCAAAAGCTCTTTTATTTGCTGGTCATGTTGAGTAGTAAAACTCTTGTTTATATACCTGGTAAAAGTTTATATTCTCTATGCTATTTGCAGGTTCAGTTGTTGATATACTTCATGCTCAAATACGCAATGGAGATCCTCCTTTCAGAATCAAGTGTAATCTCATCATACTATTTTGGTTGGACAACTAGCGAAGTGTCTATCTTTCTTGCCAGCCTTGGCCTTACGGTTCTTCCTATAAACATTGTTGTTGGAAGTTACATAAGCAATATGTATGAGGACAGGTATTTTCTTATCTCTAATATCAATGGAACGTCTAAAGCAAGTGTGCACTACATAGTACATACGTGTTTGACAGCACAATCTCATTTTTATGCGAGTACTTGTGATCTTGAGCCAAACGTGCTAATATTTATTCCGATCGATCTCTTGGCAGGCAAATATTACTGGCATCTGAAATTGTGGTCTTTCTGGGTATACTTTTTAGTTTCCAGTTTATTGTCCCATATTCCGTGCCACAATATGTCTGTTCAGGGCTCATCATGTTTGTAGCTGCTGAAGTACTGGAAGGTAATATCTCATTAAACATGACAAATAGCATAACCGAAATATATCCAAGAATGTTGTTGATGATATGTTGTGGGATCATTACAGGCGTCAATCTGTCGCTGCTCTCCAGAGTAATGTCGTCCAGGCTTTCTCGTGGAACATACAATGGTGGACTTCTGTCGACAGAAGCTGGGACGTTTGCTCGTGTGATTGCAGATGCAACAATCACCATAGGTGGTTATTTCGGGGAGAGTAACCTCTTAAATCTCACCCTCATTCCCTCTCTGGTGATTTGCATAGGTTCCATTGTAGCTACATGCTGTACCTACAATTCTCTTTACTAAACTCATTTTGGGTATCGTAACCATGCCTTCGAGTTGAGGTCTAGTTCATTCATTTTTTATTGGTTATGGTGTGTATATCCAAATTTTTGGATCTTTGATTGCTTAAATAAATGTGTATATTATGAGGAAATTCTTCGTTTTCCTTAAAATGTGAGCATTTTATCTTATCTATATGCTACTGTTGTTGATTCAGCTGAAGGCTTTGTTTTTGTTGTTTTTGTCTATGAACATACACAAAAATTTTAAATAAGAAAGAAGTAATATCCAGCTTTTGATTTCTTTATCTACTATCCTCCGTCACAAGGAAGATGACCCCTTCCTTAGGCGGCATGAGAATTTATGCAACTTTATTTTGTGTGTGAGATGGAGAGAGTAAAGTAAGAGAGAGAATAAAGTAAAGAGAAATGTGTTTCTATTTTAGTAATGATTGAGACAACCAAAAAGAAAAGTAGGTCATCTTCAATGGATCAAAGGGAGTAACAGTTAGTTGACATGTGACAAATGTTTATATTAGTTTATTAATAAAAGGTTTAAGTAGTGGTGAAGTTTAAACCTTTTAATTTATTTTTAATTTAAGGAATTAGATTTTCTTAATCATGATAGTTACCGTATTATATGTTACTCTCTCCGTCCCCCATTAGGAGTAGCACTTTGACCGGACACGGGTTTTAAGAAATGTAAAGATAAGTTGGTGAAAAAGTTAGTGGAATGTGGGAACCACTTTTTTATATTGGTTTTATAATAAAATGTGAGTAAAATGAGTTAGTGGAATGTGGGACCTACTTACCATTTATGGTAAAAGTGAAGTGCTACTCTTAATTGAGGACGGACCAAAATGGAAATTAGTAACTCTTTCGGAAACGGAGGGAGTACTCATTTTGTCCCATAAGATTATTCACTTTTTTTTTAATATGCTAAATTTGGAAACTCTTTTATAGAGGTGTGATCAGTTCTACATTAATAATACTTTAGTTATTTACTTTTTCTTTCTACTTCTCTCTTACCTTATCAATTGTGTATTACAACTCATGCCCAACCAAAAATGCATATTCATGTATGACAGAATGAGTATATAGTATTCTTAATTTAAGGGGTTTCTCAATCTCAGATTTTTTTTTTCATTTCAAAATTGCGATTCAAACCTACATGAGATATTTGCCTCATGCATTACCACTCCCCAGCCAACTACCACACATGTTAGGTCCCTTTTTGTAATGAAGAAATGGAATGCGGATAGAAATGAATGAAAATAAAAGGATTAAATTATAAATTTTTATATTTTTCTATGTATTTTCATTTCATTTTCTGATTCTATCATACTTACTAAATAAATACTAATTAAAATAAAATTATGAATCACAATTCAATCCATCATATAAGTATGAGCTTATAACCAGGGACGGATCTGACATGTATCAAGAAGGGGCAAATGCCCCTCCATTTTTCTCACGTATATATAATTTATGTACTATAAATATTTTTATATTGAATTTCTCACTAATTGCACCATCTAAAACCTTTGAATTTTTCCCACGTATACTTTTGCCCCTCTCGATATAAATTCCTGGCTTCGTCCATGCTTATAACGTAAGTTAAGGAAACTAAGCCCAGCCCCTACTTTGGTTTATGCAATCAATGAGAACTTTAACTTAAAACTAACTGTGTGAAAATTATAGATATCAACCCAGGAAACTGTGTATCATGTGGGGACTTTATTACAAACGATACAAACTAAAAAATAATTGACTTATGTACCATCATTAATTTTCTAGGTCCCCTATCTAAAATTCGGCTAACGTACAAAATTTAAAAGGAAAAGGTCTATTTCTTGGCCACCACACCACAGATAAGCGCCGGCCACATCACAATTTCCATTTGTTTATTTGTTTCTTAGCCCTTTTTCCCATTCAACAAAAGAATTGATGCCAATCAACTTTTTGCTTAACACCATTTGTTAATGGACTATACGAAGTCATCGGTCATATTAATGTTTTAATTTATTTTTGGACAAATAAAAAAAGGCCATGAAGAATTTTTTGGTCAAAGACTACTTTGTAACAAGATTAATAGTAGTAAATGTGTGCCATTTGACACATTAGAAACTAAACATTGTAATTAATGAAAGACTTGGTCAAGCATAGATAGCTCTCATGATCAAGAGACAACCTGGCCATTCATTTTCAGCAAATTGAAATTAGAGTGAAGAGAGATAGGATGAAAACAAGGCAACTCAAAACTCACAAATGCAATCACCAAATTGCATTAAAGAGGCCTCAAAGGCCTGCTTTAGCACCTGCTGCTCCAATCCCCTTCCCTCCGCGGCCTCGGCCACCCCTGGCCGCGACTTCGTGTCCGCAATCCTCTCCACCCTCCATCCACACACAAGTTTCACCAATCACGAGTCACTCCCCTCGTTGCGGGAGCTCCTCTCGAACCTCAGAGACGCCGTCCCCAACTACTTCAACACTGTCCTCGCTGACAGCGTCAGAGCTCAGGAATACAACCACTTCCTTCTCTCCAACCACGTCTGCCTCGACTACCATGGCCACGGCCTATTCTCCTACGTCTACGCCCAAAACCGGTATGCAGACGAGAGGTTCTTTGACTTTTCCCACAGCTCAACCAACTTCACCTCCTACCTCCTCTACGGCGCCGAGGAGGCCGAATTCCACGCCTCCGCGAAGCGGAGAATCTTGAAATACATGAACCTTTCCGAGGAAGACTACTCGCTAGTCTTCACGGCCAATCAGTCGTCCGCATTCAGCCTCCTCGCAAACTCCTACCCCTTCCACTCCCACCAGAGCCTCGTCACAGTCTATGACCATGACAATGAGGCTCTGGAGGTGATGATACAGGCCGCCAGAAAACGCGGCGCACGGCCCCAGTCCGCCGCGTTTTCCTGGCCTGGCCTCAGAGTCAATTCCAGGAAACTGAGGAAAATTTTACTGAACAAAAAACGCGGACTGTTCGTGTTCCCACTCCAATCGAAAATGAGCGGAGCTCGATACTCGTATCAGTGGATGAATATGGCGAGAGAGAAAGGATGGCACGTGCTGCTGGATGCATCCGCTTTAGCACCAAAGGAAATGGAGACATTAGGCCTCTCTCTCTTCCACCCCGATTTCCTCATCTCTTCATTCTTCAACATTTTCGGCCGAAACCCCTCCGGATTCTGTTGCCTCTTCGTCAAGAAATCCAATGTCCCAATTCTCACTCAATCGTCGACCAACATGGGAATCATCAACCTCGTACCACCCACCCAATCGTCTTCTTCCAGCTCAGAAGAGCGCGGGAGGGCGCAATTGTTGTCCGAGATAGTGGAATTGGATCGTGATAACGCGATCGAGTTTCGCGGCCTGGATAATGCGGACGCATTGGGCCTGATTCTGATCAGCAGCAGGCTGAGGTACCTGGTGAACTGGCTAGTGAACGCGCTGATGAGTCTCCGGCATCCGAACGCGGGGAACGGGGTGCAGCTGGTGACGGTGTACGGGCCGAGGATCAGGCTGGACCGAGGGCCGGCGGTCGCGTTCAATGTGTGCGATTGGAAGGGGGAGAGAGTGGAGCCGCTTTTGGTGCAGAAGTTGGCTTGTCGGAGCAACATCTGTGTCAGCATTGGGATGTTGAAAAACGTGTGTTTTGAGGGAAGTTTGGGAGTGGTATCGGCTTCACTAGGGATGTTAACCAATTTCGAAGATGTGTACAGATTGTGGGCATTTGTTGCGAGGTTTTTGGATGCTGATTTTGTGGAGAAGGAGAAATGGCGTTACACTGCGCTTAATCAGACAACTGTTGAGGTTTAGCGGTTATGCTACATCCTTAGTTTCCCACACAAGTTGATAATTCTTACTCCATTTCATTGCAAGAAAAATTGAATCAAATACATTTTTTTGTGTAAGGATGACATTGACAATGATAAAAAGTAGGAATGGTTTTCATAGTGGATTTATTTATAAATGCAAAGTGGCGGATCCAGGATTCATAAACGGAGGGGGCGAAATATATATTAGTAGGTTGGTTTAGGCGAAAATGATAATTTTTGTCGATTTTCGGGGCGACGTCAAGACAAACGGAGGGGACGGACATGGTAATTTTACGTCCGGATAAGAGGAAATTAGTCGCACGAAGGGGGCGACCGCCCCCTCCTGTCCCCATAAACATATTACGTAGATATAGAGTGGACTTTTATATTTATTTTCAGGTGGAAAAAGAAAAGATTTTATTATTATTATGATACGATACTTACGTAGATGTAAAATTTGTTATTCAAACGAAGGCTTAAAATCAACCAATTAGTGGCTGACGAGAGAGCAAGTGTATAGTACCGTTGAAAACACAACTTAAAATCAAGACTCGGCAAAACAATATTATCCAAATAGAAATCCAATCTAATGAAAACTACTATGCATCCCAATAAATCTGAAAAAACCTCGGTCATCCATCTCTTCTTTTTCTAACGAAATGGTGTGGTGCACATGAAGATGGATGTGACGCGAATGGATGCACATCTAGAAGCGTTAGAGAAAGTGATGAAGGAACAAGCCAATCTCCTAGCAGCAATCGAGGCAAAGCTCGATGAACGAGTAACTATCTAGAAATTACCATTAGACCTATTCATGCAAGCCGTGGAAACAACGATTGACTGTTTTTATGCCACACTAGTTGGCACTCCTTTAACCATTGCAATATCGCCCTTGATTTAGTCCAACACTCTTTATTCATTTGAAACATGTTTTTCCAGTTTACCAACTCTAACAATGGCGTTCAACCTTTGGAAGAGTTGAGCAGTGTTTTGGGTTGTTACTTACCTTGAGGACAAGGTTGTTTTGATGATGATGGAATTGATATGCATTAGTCTATTTTTAAATGTTATTTTTATTTTATTAGTTTTGTTCAGTCCTGTAAATAAGTCTTTTTGCATTTAAAAAGAAAGTAAGGGCAATGAGGGAGAAAACAATCACTAAATTAATATCACCAAAATGATGATGCAGAATCACAGTTTTTTTTTTTCTATTGTGAAAATGGGCAAGAATAACAGAGATGTAAACCTTGCTTTGATAACGGGCCAAAAACATAAGTTGTCTTGGCAACAAAATAAAAGATAAGATGTTGAGCAATCTAATCTTGCCTTGATAAGGCCAACCAATAGGGCCATTGTTTTTTCCCGTGACTATGAGTTATGACTATCTTTCATAGCATCCACCATCTGAAATAGAACAAATTTCTTCGACTTTTTTCGGTTATTGTTTGAATGTCACAATTCCACATTTCCTATCGCAAAATTTATTCTTTTCTTTACATTATATATTGGACGATACCTTGGCCTTGAAAATTTCACGCTCCACACTCCATAGTAGTTTAAAAGAAAATTAATCGCTCTTCAGGCTAGGGCATATCAAATTTTCAAGTAATAAACTTTTAAATTTTTATTGCAACTCACAATAAATCTCTATTATCTATACGAATGACTGATGGGCCGTTTTGGGAAATAATCGGCCCAATGTTAGTTTAAATCAGAAATCCCACACCCAAGTTTATTTTGGTACAAAATATGCGCATTATTTAAACCTCAATAACTTTTGGTAAATATGGCTGCGGTAAATTAAAACAATGCATAATTAATGTTGTGTGCCAATTTATATACAAATATTAAGATATAATTATAACTGAGACCTCGTCTTTCAGTGATAATCATCGAAAACTTATCTTACATGCATATTTGGTAAGACGTTTATAGAATTTCGTCCCTAAATGAGTTTTCTATCCTATTAAATATGTGCTAAATATTATATCACATTATTATAATATAATAAGGAAAATTTCAGACTAATACTGCAACCTTTACTTACAAAAATAGCCAAAGCTTATCACCTGTCAAACACACACACGCGCACAATTAAAAACAAATTTTTACTGAGTCATTTCTGGCCACCTTTGCTTAAACTCGTTCAAAGTCGAATATTGTTATTTTGCACGTACCCAAAAAACAAAGAAAAAAACATTATTAATAAAAGGTTGCCCTTTTCAAACTCTTAAGTTGGATGTCGACAGTCGACGTTATTGCGAGGATGGGGAAGTTCAATATTTATTAATTACAAAGTTGAAAATTTTTCTGATCGAAAATTCAGTTTTTTTTAAGAATCCATATTCAAAATATTTAAACAAAAATAGAATTAATAAACTATTACAACCCGCAAATTTAGTTTCACTGCAGCTCGATCCATTTTTATTTTTATTTTATTATTATTATTATTATTACCATCATCATCATTATTATTATTATTATCATCATCATCATCATCATCATCATCATCATCATCATCATCATCATCATCATCATCATCATCATCATCATCATCATCATCATCATCATCTTAGTACAAGGCTAACACCAAGCTTAAATTACTAAATCCAGATATCGTACATTCATAAAAGAAAAAAGTTGACCCTTCTTTCACAAAAAGAAACTCCAGTGATCAATAGCCTAATCTAACATTTTATGGGCATCAATAATTAGCTACGGCATCAAACTACTACTATTATATAAACAAATTTTCACATAACAATCAATGCTAAATTCATAACTAACAAATTTGGATATTGCGTGCAACTGAGTCAGGGCCACGAGTATGTACTACAAAAAATTAGCTAATAATGGAACCTCACATGCATATTGATATATAATTATTCCCAATCCAAATCTTAATATAATGATGACAAATATATGTGCAGATTAATAAAAACTGAAAATCATTCTGAGAACAGAACAACACATAACAAAGACGCCACCCACCCCAAGTATTCTAGTAGTAGTATAATTTTAATTGAAATAATTTTTTGAAAAATCTTTCAGTTATACAAATATTATAGTTGTCTATAGAGTTGTATAGTTTGGGTAGTGATAAAATGCAAATTTATAGTATATGGTACAAACTCAAAACTCCTTAACACAACTTCAACATTGTTTCAATACAATATCAACACAGTGTAAAATTTCAAGATTTTAATGTCAACATAGTATCAACACAATATCAACACAACATCAATCATTGACTACCGTTGAAAATCTGTTGACATTTTCCTGTTGATGTTTTTTGTGATCTGTTGACATTTTTCAACGGTCCAGATCATAGTTTTGAGTTTGTGCAATATTTAGAGTTTTCATTTGATCACATTCCTATTGTATATATTGTAATTGCAGAGCTGATCAAGGTTAGGGGTGCTTAAACGATTCTCCGGTTCTCGGTTAACCGGAACTAGAATCGAAACAGACTGGTTAATTGAGAAACCGGAACCAGAAAAATCGGTTCTCGTTCCAATACTGGTTCCAACTTTTTAAATAAAATCGGTTCCGGTTTCAGTTCCTAACCGGGAACCAGATTATAATTTAATTTTATTTTTATAATTTAATATACTAATAAATCTAATTTAATTAAGTTAATTTTGAATTAAAGTAAAATAATTTGAAACATTGAGTGATTTTTAGATTTAAAACGTGTTAGATTTGCGACCTGTTTTCTGAAGTATTTAAAATGTTTAAACCGTGATACTTTGAATCTATAGTTATTTTCCCAATCCATTTTTTATGAACTAACTACAATGAGTAGGACATCATATGTTTGCTTTTAATTTCCAAAAGAATTTATATAAATACAATATCATTTCATATGATAGAAATTTAACTTTACAACAAATTTATGTAACAATTTATTTAGCATAGGGTTTTAACCTGTTTGTCAATAATTTATTAATTGTTCCGTTATAAACCAAAAAGTCACAACAAGATCAATTAGTATTGGAAATCCATTGAATATTTGTTTATCCAAAAAAAGGTAAATGAAATTCAATTTAAAATAAAATTGTTAAAGTTTAGAACTCCTATTTTTTTTATAAAAAAATTGCTAACATAAACTGGTTTGACCTACTACACTTGGCATCACTCTTATCCATATGTGAATATTATTGTATTGTTGGTTTGTATTTTTTTTTGTATTTATTTGAATTTTAAGGTATTATTTGTTATGTTTTCTAGATGTTGGATTATTATTTTTTTAGTATTGCACTATTTAAAATTATAAATAATATCGGATTGAAATTACACATCGGTTCCGGTTCGGAACCAGAATCGGCCAGTTCTTAACCGGCCGGTTCCAAATCGGAACCGATCGGTTCCAGTTCTAGGAATTATGAAAATTTAAGATCAATTAATCGGTCAACCGATCTGGTTAAAATCGAAACCGACCGAATAAGCAGACCTAATCATGGTAATGATTTTATAAGATAAAATAAACATAAACTAAAAGTTTGCTTTAATTGGATTTAAAAATACTATACAACTTAATAGTACCGTACTTTTGCGCAATACAACCTTGGAGTAATGCGCTTTAAAGGAGAAACACATGTTATTACCTTTAATTATATGTTTGTTGTATTCACTAATGAACAAGTGTTTACAATTTGACATTTTATCTAATTAATTATTGCAACTCATTAACTGAACGAAGTCAGCTTTGGATGTCTACATTAATTATTAGGAGAAACAATTAATTCCCAATGTGAAAAACAAACTATTTTTCCCATTTGGAGGAAATTCTTTTGCTACAACTTTAAATTGATTGGAAGTTCGATAGCATTACTAGTTGGAATACCAATTTTTGACCATCATCTTGAACTTGTATCAGAATTACCGATTTTTAACATTAATTCTGTGAATATAATATATATAATCTTACTTATGAATTAAATAAACGACGGAGATTCCAAGGTTATAGGCAAATATGGAGAAGTGGTGACGAATGGTAAGATTCCAATCGATCAAATGGCCTTCATATTCATTTCCTAACTGAAAATCGTCCCCATCGACTAAGACAGATCTGGGTATTTTTCTTAAATTTTCTTTTAAGTTATCAAGATTTAGGCATCTTTTACAATAAATAGTATGATAAATCCAAATATATGAATATATCACGAGCTTAGGTTGTTGGCTTACCTTTGTTTATTTCCTCCGATACGATAAATTACTCGTCCACTTCTTTTTTAATTTTTGCAGATATCCTGTGCTCTTAGTCAGACAAAGGCTGGAATTCAATTAGTTTGCAGCATTTCTGTGAATTAATTCTTTATTAGGGCTTCTTTGGAATAATTCTGATGGGGTGGATTTGTTTTGAAATACTAACAATTTTTCTGAAACATCATTGTAAAATTCAATCTAATTACTTCTCTATTTAAAAGCGATATGTTGGTCATATCACAACCTGTGCGACTTAGGATGAAAAATGTAATTATTATTATCATGAGCAGTTTTAATTAAATCTTAATCTTAATTATTTAATTCTAGTTCGATTTTTAAAAATTTAATACATTTCGATTATGAATAATAAATCTTAAATAAAAACCTAATTATAAATTTAACCAAATTCTAATTAGTGCAAGGAAATATCTTAACCTAGGCTTCGAATTAAGATGCATATTTGATAGGTGTATATTTATTATGAAGCTAAGTACCTTAATTTGTTCCATCTTCTTAAGACTAAATGCGAGAGGAGAGCTAAATCAAAGGCGGGAAACTTCTGTGCGAAGTAAGATTTATATCCAACACGTTGAGTGAGGATATAACTAATTACTTTTAAAGATTATTGATTTCCACTTTTTTTAAAAACTTCCACATAAGTTTGATTCAAGTTATTGTCTTCCCATAAATAATTTGTTTTGAGAAACTTATCTGTTTGGCTATGTCAAAATTTAGAGAATCGCATTCAGGTTGCAGTAGGACAACAAATCCTACGTACTTGATCTAATGTACATCAATATCGTGTGTCATCAAGAAGATTGGTGGTCAATGTGTCCATGGAAGGTGGTCACCTTCCAAGCTCAAGGAGTTTTGATATGGTAGATCCTAGGAAAAACTTATAATTAAAAATATTAAATTACCAATCGTGATTTGTATTATATCTACTTTTAAAAGAGATTATTTTTTTTAAATGAAAGTTAAAATAAAGTTGTATTTATAAGGATTTGAATTTGGAATAAAATAAAATTCCGACCCCTAATTCCTTAGCATGCGCGGTGTGCGTTCTAATTGGTGGGCGCGCCACCTGCCATCCCCGGCGAGCATCCCCTTTCCCGGCCTGGCCTGGCCCCTTCCCCCTCCTATACAACATAAGGCGCCGCCCACCGGGAACCATGCCCCAATTGTAGATGCTATTAACTACCTCACTTTGATCCCCGCACCATTTGTTTATCTCCCTTTTTTAATAATTAACACTCCAATATACTATAGTCCAATGGAATGCTACTCATACCCTACTTTAAGTTTACACAATAATAATCCTCTCTAATAAAGAAATATAAATAAGGGGTCAAATGGTAAAAATAATTGGCGTGCTTCTTATTTATTTCGTGTTCGAACTGCCAAGTTAAAATAACTTAGACGTATTCAAAAGAAAATAAAATAATCAATAAATAAAAATAAAACGAATAGCTAACCTAGAAGTTTATTCTAATTAGATTATAAATTTCACATCCAATATGTATTTATTTGGCTATATTATCTACCTTCCTATATCTAAACCAGGCCAGTTACATGACTAGCTAGATCATAGCACTCCCTCGTAAAATAGAGCAAACTTTTTTCTCTTTGTTTTTGAAAAGTTACTTTTCTAAACTTAAATTGAACAATGGGAATTGAGAATTCCCCTAAAAAATTATCATAAGAGGAAAAAATATTCATTGTGAAAAGTGTTGCTTTGAAGAATGCCCTAATTTGTAAATCGTGTCAATTGGCTTAAAAAAGAAAGTAACATGAGAGAGAGAAAAAAAAAAAAAGAAAAATCAATAATATTCATTTCCTTTCAAATTACAAAAAAATCGAAGTATAAAGTTGTAAATTATCATAAAATCTAATGAGTCTCATTTGACATTTATTAATTACGCAATTGAAAATAAAATATATATGCCCTTCACTTGTATTAAGAGCAAAAACAACCTCGAATTTATCGATTTATAGCATACAATATTTACCAAAAAAATAAAAATAAATTATAGCTCACAAAATAAACCCACATAAATATAGACACGCATTCAACAGTAAGTGCTACTCCCAGTACTTATGAAAGTAGATACAATTAGCAATAAAATCATACATTAAGTATAAAACATTTAATTATTCTTTTAGCTACCACCCTAATTTAAGGACATACTTATATAAGAGCAGAAAATAGAGTAAGCAAGAAATTGAACCCCCAAGCGTCGCATTAAATGTGCGCTACAAGCAAGCAATACTCTAGTGTGAATGTTTTAATATCATTATTTTCAGTTACAACTCGAAAGAAAGGACAAACAAATGTTGAACAAAAATTAGTTATAGCCTATCCAATAGCTGTAAAGTATATTACAAATTATTTTAAAATAAATACTCCCTCCGTCCCATAAAAGTTGAGTCGTATTCCTTTTTAGTCCGTCCCAACAAAGTTGAGTCGTTTCATTTTTTAACAAAAAACAAACATCTAATCACTCTTACTTTATTCCATCATTTACTTTACTCCCTCTTATCTTTCATACTTTTTTCATCTCTCTTATTTATTTAATATAAATTCTTAATTTCCGTGCCCAAAAGTTTTGTCTCAACTTTTATGGGACGGAGGGAGTATTAAATTATTATTGTGATCTCAAAGCTAATCAGCCTAATCATCATGTAGGTTTTTACTTAGAGATGCTCTAATAACGGATTAATAAAGGATGTAAATAAATAGATAAAGAATATGCTTCTCTTTTTTATACCTTCTTCAATTTTAATTTTTTTTTACCTATTCTCAACGCAAAAGATAAATATAGTATTCGCAAGACTAAATCTCATGATTAAATATGTATCATGTTTGGTTCATAAAATTAATCCCCTCAACTTAATCTTAGATGGATAGTCTCATGATAATTAGTTATAGCATCCTCCCTTCAACTAAAATAATCCTACAACTTAATCCTAAATGGATAGTATCATGATTATTAGTCATGGCAACCGAACGCCACCCTACTGTACTATTTTTGAATACCTTTTTCTGTTTACCCTCTTTCCTTTAAATTTACTGCAACTAGTTTTTATGAAGGTATATATTTTTTGAACTGATAAATGAGAATTATATCTTCATAATTTACTTCTTTTTCTCTGGGAGATGCTCTTAGAGATGACAACAAAGACAGTGAAATACTAAGTTGAAAGCAAAGTAATTTATTAAATACTCTCTCCGTCCCATTGAAGATGACCCACTTTCCTTTTTAGTTTGTCCCAACTAAGATGACCCATTACTTAAAATAGAAACACATTTATCTCTACTTTATTCTCTCCCTCTTACTTTATTCTCTCATCTCAACACACAAAATAAATTTGCATAAAATCTCGTGCCGCCCAAGAAAGGGATCATCTTCTTTAGGACGGATGAAGTATAATTTATGTATTACTTTTATTTTATTTTTTCTCTACTTTTGTGTTTTCTATCATTTATTTTTGTACTCTATTTTCTTTTACTAATTAATTCAGTAAATTTTATTTTTATAAATTATGTATAAAAAAGATACTACTGCGGGTGTAAGAAATATACGTATAAAAGAAAAGAGAATGTGGGAAAAGAAAGAATATAAAAATGAATAATATGGTTGGTGAGTGGAAATTCACGAAGTCTGCATTTTGGGGCTGTGGAAGCAAAGAAATTCGGAAATACTGAATCCACCATCTCTTCCTCCTCCCTATATATATACACATACGCATCACCACCTTCCAATTCACATACACCCATTCTCTCTCTCTCTAATTGCTGAACCTCTGCAACTCCTGTGTGGCTGTTTAACTGATCCGCTATTTCCTTCGTTTCCTCAACTCAACAAAATCGAGATGGCCAAGAATGTCGGGATCCTCGCCATGGAAATCTACTTCCCTCCCACTTGCATCCAGCAGGTCTGATACCTCTCCGAATTTCTCTTTTTCTTTCACCGAATTTTGATGCCTCAAGAGTGCAGTTTGTTTCGTGTTCATAGTGCTCTCTTCGTGTTTGTTGTTTTGCGTGTGTATCTGTTTCTGGGTTCTTTAGTTATAGAAATTTTGTAGTTGTGCGGAAGTGCGTCACTGTTTGTTTAGATTGATTTCTTTGATTGCTTATAGGGTGGAGTGGAGTGGACCCACCTCTTAATTGCAAACTTTCTCTGCTCCGGCTCTCTTTCTCTATCTCAAATTCTCAATCAATCTCTTTAGGCCTTTTTTTTATTTTCATTTTTTATATAAAAATTTAAACTTGAGGGTTTTAGATAAAGCAAAATCTCAGATTCACTTGGGAGGAAAAACAGATCTTAGTTTAGAGTCTTATCTGCAGAATTTATTTTGTTGACTAGAGCTGTTATATGATGCGTTGCAGGAGGTGTTGGAAGCTCATGATGGAGCAAGCAAAGGAAAGTACACAATTGGGCTTGGTCAAGATTGCATGGCATTTTGTTCCGAGGTCGAAGATGTCATTTCCATGAGGTAATTAATCTATATTAAAAAAATACCAAAAGGGATTGAGCAGAATAACATCTCTGTATCGTTCTTCGTGTCTGGGTTAATTGTATTGTTGTGTATAATAGCGATGATGTAGACATGCATTGAAAGTTTATGGTTATCATATAGTATTACAATAGCCTTTTTTCGGTAGTTAAATGCATTTGTGGCTTAAAACATGATGTATCATCTGATTTCCTGTTGAAAAAGTGAATATTCACTGTTGATCAATTAGGTAGTACATTCGTTACGATTAAGTTGGGAAGTATTCTGTGTTTTTCCTTTTTTGCTGAATCTTGGTTCACAAAATTTTAAGTGTGCTTCATCACAAACTTTATGTTCTCTGTGAAATTTTTATATATTGCTCAAACTCAAAATGTATCCAGAAGGACTAAAAACTTCACAAATCTATTGCATTAGTTAATAATTATGATTTGGGAAAGATCTGTATGACTGTAACGCTTAGACTGAACATTCTGACTTTTTCACTTGCTTACTAACTCATCAAAGTATAGTAAATAGGAACTTGGTTACCTTGAATTTTCTAACTATTGTTAACTTTCTGAACTTTCAGCATGACGGCAGTAACTTCACTTCTAGAAAAGTACAATGTTGATCCTAAGCAGATTGGACGCCTTGAAGTTGGAAGTGAGACTGTACTCGACAAGAGCAAATCCATTAAGACATTTTTGATGCCGATCTTCGAGGTGTTTGGCTTTATTATCTGCACTTAAGCTACAATAACATTTTCTATGGATCTGCTTTATCACGTATATATGAGACGTTATTTTATGCTGTAGCTGTAGGCCTCCTAGAGTTAACACTTAACAGAAAGGTTACATATCATCAATAAGCTTCCCTTGGCTTTTCTGTTGAAAATACCTTTCACCACAGTATGTTCATGGCATATCTTAAAGAGTCATTAGTAGTTCCATGATTGGACGTGACTATATCGTTTACTCTCTTTTTATTTTTTGATTGATTAATATTCTAATTTCAATTCGATCAAAGCCTTTTTTATTTCCTTGCGGTCCATATCTGACTACTACCCTCAACAATTCTTTTTATTTTTACCATTTTACTCTGCATCTGCTGTTATAAATTTCTCTTACACAATAATGATTCTTATAATTTCTCCATGTGCATGAACAGAAATGTGGCAATACTGATATCGAAGGTGTTGACTCAAGCAATGCTTGCTATGGGGGGACCGCAGCACTATTTAACTGTGTCAATTGGGTGGAAAGTAGTTCTTGGGATGGAAGATATGGGCTTGTTGTCTGCACTGACAGTGCGGTAGGATCATCATCTCTATAGCCATGTATATTTGGATTTAATGTTGCTAAGTGATGAAGTGTTAAGTAAAAGGAGCCAAAAATAAATAGTTACCATTAAGTTTAAGCAGGATCCTTTGTATATTTTGAATTTTGTCTATCTCATCAATTAACATGGGTGCTGCTTTAGATTCTATTAAACACAACATCTTGTTTAGATATTGACCCTTTTGCTTCGTTGACAGGTCTATGCCGAGGGACCAGCTAGACCTACTGGTGGGGCTGCAGCCATTGCCATGCTAATAGGACCAAATGCGCCTATTGCTTTTGAAGGCAAGCTTAGGTCGAGTCACATGGCTCATGTTTATGATTTTTACAAGCCCGACCTTGCCAGTGAATATCCAGTAATTTTCTTCTGAATCCCTTTTTTCTTGCATGCGCTCTTGTTGTCAATCATACCTTCAAAGTTGTGCTTAAGCATGTAGCGTTCTGTCATTTATCTTTGATGATGGTTAAATTATTGTAGCCAGTGTTATGAAAATGATGTCCTGCTACAAATTCTCAATGCATTATTTGTTCGTTTCACTTATGATCGAATCTATGCTTGTAGGTTGTTGATGGCAAGCTTTCACAGACTTGTTACCTCATGGCACTGGATGCTTGTTACAAAGGCTTCTGTCAAAAGTAAGCTCAGAAGAAAATTAATTTTGCACCTATGCTCTTTTTTCACTGGTATTAACTTTTATGTACAATAGGTTTGAGAAGCAGGAGGGCAAGCAGTTCTCGATCTTGGATGCTGACTACTTTGTATTCCATTCTCCATACAACAAGGTACTTGTGTAAACCATGGTCCTGCCTAACAGAGTACAGAGTTTTAATGTACCAGTTTTCTCCTACTTGAGAAAGAAAAAGCATTGTTGACATTTTTCTTGAAACCTGCAGCTTGTACAAAAAAGTTTCTCAAGATTGTTGTTCAATGACTTTTCGAGGAATGCCAGGTGAACATTATCATTATCTGTACAGCATTGACTTACTACCTGTCACAAGTTTCTGCCTACCTGACTCTCTGGATGAATTTTCAGCTCCATCGATGAGGCTGCAAAAGAAAAGCTTGCACCATTTTCATCATTAAGCAACGAGGAAAGCTACCAAAGCCGCGATCTTGAGAAGGTGTGAATCATCTTCCCCTTTTCTCAGTTTATGTTGATGATAGTCTGTTGCTATACCATTTTTTGTGCTAAAGATACAAAAACTCTCTTACAGGCATCTCAACAAGTCGCAAAACCTTTCTTTGATACCAAGGTGCAACCATCTACGCTCATCCCAAAACAAGTTGGGAACATGTATACCGCATCACTATATGCTGCATTTGCTTCCCTCATCCACAACAAAAGTAGCACACTGGTAAACATCTGTTCATCCCATGGGATTGGCTTGTTCAGCTTTATGAATGATGTCAAACACAAAGTATGAGACATTTTCTTGATGGATTTCTTTTTCCTTTATTTTTTTCATCAGGCTGGGCAGAGGGTCATCTTGTTTTCCTACGGGAGTGGTCTTGCAGCCACCATGTTCTCTCTCCGTTTCACTGAGGGAGAAAAACCTTTCAGCCTGTCCAACATTGCATCTGTTATGAACGTTTCAGAGAAGTTGAAGTCAAGGAATGAGGTACGTTGGAAGTGTAGTCTTCTTGGATTCCAGAAGCAGTGCTTGTTTAAATATTTGTTCTTGGTAGAGATAGTTGTTAATTAAAACTCTCCCCGTATGCAGTTCCCGCCAGAAAAATTTGTCGAACTGATGCAGCTAATGGAGCACCGATATGGAGGCAAAGACTTCATCACAAGCAAGGACTGCAGCCTTCTTGCACCAGGTACATACTATCTCACTGAAGTTGACTCCAAATACCGAAGATTCTATGCCAAGAAGGCCGTTACGAATGGAACTGTTGCGAATGGCCACTGAAGATATCATATGCCATAAAATTGGCTCTTCTTCTGTGTAGTTAATTCAGCACATAGACAAATAATCTATTTTCATTGTTTGGTACAAGCATCTAAATTTGTTTGAGAGATGAATTATTAGTAGTCAGAGTTTCATTTTCTCTGTTTTCTTTTCTTGGATTCTGTAAAAGAAGCATCTTCAGATGATGGGTGTATTCAGTATTCTGTTCTACATCTTAATGAATTCAATGTAGCCCTAGCTGGCATAAATCTTTACTTTCTATTCTTAATGCAAATTGTGTTTTACTTTCAATCCAATTCCACTTACTCTGTGGTGAAAATTGTGTTATATCTTCTATCCTAACACCACTTATATAGTCTAAGAATGGAGTGTATTGAAGTAGCAAATGGTGGGACAAGCATGTCTCTCCAAATCCAGGTTGTTGAAGATTTTTAATATTTCAGCCTTTAGATTCATGTCTCTGCAAAAAGACATTAGTGCTGACAGACAGACAGAGTAAACATGTGTTGTGGTTCCAATTTTAGATGCCAATAATTGCAAAAAGCTAGAGATAAAAATGAGCATTTTTAACAAGGATGGAATGGACATTAGATTGAAATGATAATTACGTACTAGGGAGGTGATCAATTGTTAACTAATTAGCAATTCAAAATTGAGACCAATTTAAATTAGAAGATCTGATTGATATAATGTCAAGTGTAATATATTTTAAATTTAAATAATTATTAATTAAATTAAAAGGGTATTAATATCAAATCCTATATGTAGTAATTATAACTAACTACTTTCTCTCTCCTCAAAATCATCTCAAATCATTAAATTTACGTAACTCTCTCAATTTAAATTATTTTTATTAGCAAAAAATATATCAAATTAAAGATAATTTAATAAGGATTCCAACGAGATCTCAATTGCATATGTTCCGACGATGTTCGGGTGATGAAATTTGATAAATTATATTTCAATTTTCGTACATGTTGATAAGCAGCTTTTATCAACAAATGCAACAAAAAATCTCAATATATTGTAGGCAAAATCTCAATATTATGCATGTCCAATTTCAATAAAAATGTGTTGATATTTTCTTGTCCTTGTGTTGATATTCTAATGTCATATTGTTGATATTTGTAATACGATATAAAAAAACACCCACGAAAATTATCATATGATAACATAATGACAATATTACCCTTTTGTTGATATTTTGTCTACTATTTATTGAGATTTGTGAGCTTTAGTCTCATCCACTCATTTTAAAATCAAAGGGTGGAAATTTAGTCTTGATTTTGAATTAGGGTGCTATAAGCATTCTAATAGGACCCTTTATTAGTATATCTTATTCCATTTGTTTATAAATTTTTTGAATAACTTATTAATATTACTAATTTATTACTTTCAATATTATATTCACCTTTTTCGCTAAAGAAAAAATAAAATAACAGAAACAAATTTAACTTTCTCTTTGATAATTTTAAATATAATGCAAACAATGATTAAATTAATTTATATTACAAAATAAAATGTATTTATATGTTCAAATAATCATGGTATAATAAAATTTATAACTTGCTAAATTTTTTCAATGAAAACTATTTAAACACACAAAATATAATTTGTTATAAGATGAAAATATAAATCGTATTTCATCATTATATGAAGTAAGCAATACATGAAATACTATCTCATCCTATCATCATTCAATTCTTTAACAGAAAAGGTGTACGGCCCACATATTTGTATAGTTTAAATTTACATTTAATTCTTCTTAATTAAATCAAATAAAGTTATAAAGTATTTTTATTTGACTTTTAATTTTCTTAGTTAGAGACTGCATTTTTATGACAAAAGAATGAAAGGAAAAATAAAAGTGAACATTGTTCAGGAGAGATAAAAGAAGTGTTGGTGGAAAAGATGAAGACAATTTTCTCTTTCTTCGTAAGTCTTTTATTTCCCTGCCTAGCCAAAACATGAAAGAATCATATACTCATTGATATCATATTGTGATGGACTTTGTTGTCAAAATGAAGCCTATTAGAATATTAGGCATCTCATTGATTTTTTCTTCACTTGGGCTCACACAACAACATACATATGCATATTTATTTTGGCCCACATAATATTTTATTTGGGCACGAACCAAATTTTACTCAAATTAATGATTTTAATTTGTTCTAATAATTTTTGTTTGTAGTACTAAATTTTAAATAGACAAATTTACTTAATTAATACTCCTCCGTCCCCAAAGAATATGTACTTTGGGTTCAACACGGGTTTTAATGCAAAATTGGTAAGGTAAGAGAGGGGTAGAGAGAAAAAGTAAATTAAGTTTTGTTAATGGAGAATGAGTTCCATCTCATTAGAGAGAAAATAGTTTTCAAAATTAAAAAATGCATATTCTTGTGGACGGATTAAAAAGTAAAAAGTACATATTCTTGTGGGACGGAGTGAGTATTAAACAAATTCTTTGAGGTCTTTAATTGTAACAATAAACATTATTTCATTATCTTTTTTCATAAATTTTCCATGCTAAATTATCTCTAATGGTCATTTAATTATGATTATCATTAGTTTTTTTTTTCCTTAAATTTTCGTTAAAACAATTTTCTTATTTAAACAATAATTCCTTCAAATTCAGTTCATATATTTCCAATTCCATTCCAATGTCATAGTACCAAAAGGAATCTTGGGGTATTATGGTGGAAATTGGCAGCAACGATATGATGCATTGAGCTATTTCATGAGAAGTGAGTAAAACATTAATAGTAGGAAACAATTATAAATGATTAGTGTAGGAAGTTGAAAATTTTGCACAAAACTAAGAAATAGAACCTCTCCTTGTGTTCAAAAGCTATGTATTGAAACTTGGACTAAAGTTGTACTGGCAAATGAGATTTTCTCTAATAATCTCCTCAGGTTTTCTTTGAGTTGTTTCACTTGCCATTAGATCGTGATTAGAAATAATCTCTCCTCTTTGTCATTAATAAACAATTTCCTTTCTTGTTAGTTTCAATAGAACTAATAATGGTTTATTAAGTACTACTAATATTTACACAAATTTCACTAAACAAACTCAAAGAAATTTTTGTTATCACCAAGTTCCAAGTAACTACTAGTGAGTAGCTTAATTTACTTACGTAAAAACTTTCAAGAGAATCAGGCAAACTTACACTTAGACCTATCAATACTACCATTCAAATATTTCATTTTCTTATTTCGACTTTATTAAGCTTAGAGATATTTTAACATCATCTCACATGCAAGTTAAAACAACACGGTGTCGATCTCCAAGTTGTTTAAGCACAAAAATATTAACTGCAAATGATACTTTAATCCCTTTCCCATTTTCTCAACGTCAACAGTATTCACAAACAATGCATATTTGATTAGGATTGTAAAAACTAAAATATGAGTTAAATTTTGTTAGAAACAAAGGAATCCAACCGCTCTTTTAGCACAGCTTAGGCCCAAGAAGATCCTATATTTTGACATATTTGCTAATCATTGCCGCCAAAGATGTTGATGTTCATCAAAGCAACAAATAGTTTAACAAGACAAAGTTATCATCTAATTCTGTCTTTTCTTCCTCTCAAACGAAAATTGTGCAACACAACAATGCTAAGCGGAGAAAGCAATTCTTAAGATACACCATATATAAACACTTGTATCTAAGATACTCTAACCACATTGCATTACCTCAGCACAATGGCAAACGCCGTGACTTTGTACACCTTGCTTCTCGCGTGTGTCGTGCTCACCTGCCACTGTGATGATGAGCCTATGGTACGTTAATTTTCTATTTGTTAGTTGCTCCTCATTCACCTATGCAGCTACCCTGATCTCATTTTTCATGATTAGCTGCACGTCGTGTACATGGGGGATCGGCCTCAAGATAGAGCATCCACACATCACGGCATGCTGCAGAGTGTGCTAGGAAGGTTGCTCATTCTTCTTGACAAACATTGAAATCACTACTAGTTGAAAAATGAGTATAATTTTCCATTTCTTGCAGTGCTTCCGCGGCAAAGGATTCGTTGGTCCATAGTTATGGAAAGAGTTTCGATGGATTCGCAGCCAAGCTTAGTGAGGAAGAAGCAGCAACAATTGCAGGTATATAAGACTAGCTACGCGTTTACTTAAAAAAGGAGTTCGCTTACATATATGTGTATGTCTGGTGGCAGAGATGGAAGGAGTTATCTCTGTATTCCCTAGCCGCAAGCTAAACCTTCACACGACGCGTTCATGGGACTTCATGGGATTCAGCGGAGGGGTGCTTGAACCGGGGCAGGAAGGAAATATCATTGTTGGATTAATAGACACAGGTGAATCATCAAATATACAGAGTAAGTCATGATTAAATCAACGCGTTCTGATGCCTTACTCCATATCTATCCGTGTAGGAGCCTGGCCGGAGCATCCTAGCTTCAACGACACAGGCTATGGCCCTCCACCACCCAAGTGGAAAGGGACATGCCAGACCAAAAATTTCACATGCAACAAGTATGCATAATCTTAATAAGTAGTAATTCTATTCATTAAGAATAGCTGCTCAGTCCTCTCTATATTTGAATCTCGTTTATGTCATGACAGCAAGCTCATTGGCGCACGCTACTACAATAGTGACAATGACTACGATGATGGGGACATCCCATCTCCGAGAGACACTATAGGACATGGCACCCACACGGCATCAACAGTTGCTGGCAATGAGATAGCTGGAACGAGCTTCCTGGGACTAGCAGAGGGAGTTGCAAGGGGTGGAGTTCCAAACGCAAGAATCGCAGTGTACAAAGTATGCTGGTCGGGTGGCTACTGTGAGGATGCAGACATCCTTAAAGCCTTCGATGATGCAATCGCAGATGGAGTTGATGTACTATCAGTTTCGTTGGGGTATACTGGGATTTCTGATTACTTTGAAGACTCCATTGCAATCGGATCTTTCCACGCCATGAGAAACGGGATCCTGACCTCATGTTCAGCTGGAAACGAAGGTCCTGATCCTGTTTCACTCGCCAACTACGCGCCTTGGATCCTCACTGTTGCTGCAAGCACCATTGACAGGAAATTTGTTGCTAACTTAGCACTTGGAGATGGACAAATCTTGACAGTATGCCAACTTTTCTGATCACTACTTGACATTCTTCCTTATCATGCTATACTATACTCCTACTAATGATTTTGTGTGTGAAATGAAGGGAATCGCGGTTAATAGCTTTGACCTGAACGGGACATCATATCCTTTGATGTGGGGAGGAGATGCTGTGAACTACACCTTCGGTTTCAGTGAAGCTTCTGCTAGAATTTGTGATGAAGAAGGGATCAACCTTGCCATGATACCGGGGAAGATAGTGATGTGTGAAGGTTACCGGCAGGATGGGTCGACCATTCTGCTGTCCAAGGGCGTTGGAAGTATTATAGTGGGTGAGGACGAGATAAACCCGGACTACGCCTTCACGTATCCATTACCAGCAACGCTGATAAGCCCAGACGACGCCAAGAAGGTGATGACCTACATAAGATCCACCAAGTAAGAAAAAACTCGACTCGAGCTTCACATACATCCATACTAGTAGTACTAGTCTTGTGTTAAGATTTGATGCGTCTTCAGATACCCCGTGGCGACCATCATGGTTGGGGAGACGTGGAAGGACGCTGTTGCTCCAAAGGTGGTTTCGTTTTCCTCTAGAGGACCTAGCCCTATCACCCCGGATATTCTCAAGGTTTGAAATTAAGCTTGTACATCCATCTTCATGAGCCTAGCTCTAACTATACTAATGTATTTATCAGCCTGATGTTACTGGACCTGGTGTGAACATCCTTGCCGGGTGGTCCCCTCTAGCTTCACCTTCATCGTACGACGGAGACACCAGAAGCGTCTTATTCAAACTGGTCTCCGGGACATCCATGGCGTGCCCCCACGCGAGCGGGACTGCAGCCTATGTTAAAGCAGCACACCCTGATTGGTCCCCTGCTGCCATCAAGTCTGCTATTATGACAACAGGTTTGTTAGTTAGTTAGTTACATTCCTAAACAGTTATTGGATTTATGGTTTGTTAATGATGTCAAACAGCTTACATAATGGATCCAAGACTAGAGAGTAGCCTTGAGTTTGCCTACGGCTCCGGCCACATCAACCCAAACGCCACACTTGATCCGGGGCTAGTCTTCAACGCATCCGAGACAGACTACATCAACTTACTCTGCAAGCAGGGCTACAACACAACCACATTGAGACTAGTGACAGGAGACAACAGCAGCTGCACCACGACCACACCGGGAAGAGCCTGGGATCTCAACTACCCGTCCTTCTCACTCTACGTGGAAGACGGGCAGCAGATCATGGCTACCTTCACCAGAACCGCAACCAACGTGGGGTCACCAAACTCGACCTACACTGCCAGCATGCACATGCCGGCAATGATCAGCGTCAAAGTGGAGCCATCAGTCCTCACATTTTCGTCCAGTGGAGAGACGCAGGGGTTCACGGTCAGTGTGAGCGGACCTGCCATCACGCAGCAGCCAATCATGTCAGGCGCCATTACGTGGAGCGATGGGATACATTCGGTTAGGATGCCTCTGGTGGTCTACAACTACTACCCTGGGGCTCCTTACGTTACAAATTCACAGAATTCTATCACTGTGCCGGGAAAGAGAGACAAGTTGAAAGCCTCTTCTTCCAAGCATCGCATCAATGGAATGCTCTGATAAGCCTCTTTGCTTGGAAAATAAAATACACATTTTAAAATAAGATGTAGGAGATAAAAAATGGATGGGTTCTGCTGCTGGAGATTGTGTGATTTAGAAATCACATACCCAAAATTTTCCATTTTACGCAACTAAAAGTTGAATGGTTGTCAATTGGAGCCAATCACAACTATACCAATATGATGTAAAATAAAGCACTATCAATCCTTTCCAAAGCATTCGAATATATATGAAACCAAATTCACAAGACTACAAGTGCTATTGGATATTTCAATGAATATAACTCACATTATTACCCAAAAAATGAATATTCACAAGCCTAAACACATTCAGCCCAGTTGTTTTTTGGCCTAATTCAGGCACATGACAATCAAATAGTCATTTATTTTTCTACAAAAACTCCATATATCAAAAGTACTCTATTAAACGTGATCAGTTTTCAATTTTTATTAATATCAAGATCACTCTCCGTTGCATCACATCCATTTTTCAGTCTTCGAATATGTGTCAAAGATTTCTTTTGGATAGCAGTGATGAAAAAAAATGCAAATGAAATACTCCCTCCGTCCCCTATTAGGAGTCACTCTTTGACCGGGCACGAGTTTTAAGAAATGTAAAGAAAAGTTGGTTGAAAAAGTTAGTGGAATGTGGGACCCATTTTTTTATATTGGTTTTATAATAAAATGTAAGTGAATTGAGTTAGTGGAATGTGAGACCTACTAACTATTTATGGTAAAAATAAAGTGTGACTCTTAATTGAGGACGGACCGAAATGGAAAAGTCTGACTCTTAATGGGGGACGGAGGGAGTATATGAAAGTTACATTTCATAAGAGTAAAGGTAAGCGAATATATGTCTTTTATGATCTTGGTCCTATACTTTTATCTTTGAATTTTTGCATCCTAAACATTTCAACTCGGATCACAATTGGTCATGCACTAATAATTCCGTCATTTTTTAAACGATTTTAACCAGATTTTGACCGATTTTGATGGCTTTAACAGTCCCATTCGGGTTAAAACCGTTTAAAAATTGACGGAATTGTTAGTCTAGGACCAATTTGAAATGTTCAGAATGCAAAAATTAAAAAAATAAAGTATATGATCAAAATCATAAGCAAATGTTGAGGACCAGTTTTGGCCTTTATTCAATAATTAAAATGTTTGAGAAATTGACAATATACATTTTCCTAAATAAATAAATTCAACTGCCAAACAAAAATTGGAAGGCCGAGATCCAAATTAACGGAATCATTCCTAGTCTCTCACTCCTCTCCTCTCTCATCACCTTTCCAACGCAGCGCATTTGTCAGGTATCATCATCGTCGCCGTCTCTATTCCTTCTTCTCTCTCAATCTTAAAAAGGAAAATCCATTTATGTTAGGTGCTAATTGTTCAATCTCTTATGCAAATGTTTCAGATAGATGCCTTAATTATGTTCCAGCATTTTTTTTCTTCCTCTTATTTTTCTGATCTCTTTGTCTCTACTTAAAAACCTTTAAACTTCAATTCCGCAAATTTCCCGGAGGATATAACAGAAGCTTCGCACATGTTGTAGATTTAGAAGATCTTAATCAATTCATACTTTTTTTTTATTATTTTATTATTTTTTATGTATTGTGTTTTATTTTTTTTCATGTTCGCCTGTAATAATTGAACCTATATACGCTTCTACTTAAAGAAAGCGAAGATGAGAATACCTCGCAGAAGAAAATACGCCAGTGATTTTACCTTATTATGATAAATATGATATGTTGCTGAAAAATATGGTTTTATATTGTAGATGAATTCACAAGTTGCAATAAATTTCGTGCAATTTATGAAAATTACCCTAATAAAATGAACTGCTTTTAAACTACTGTTCTCAAACTGTGTTTCAATAATCTAGTGTATAGATATAGATAATGGCAAAATAAATGCTTCATCTCTAAATCATATTTTGTGAGGCATGATTCGATTTATCACACCATACAGCTACAATGGATCACTCATCTTGTTGTGCTTCTTCTTCTACGTCATAATAGTACTGTATATGTTAGGATGATTGTTGTCTAAATTGCTAAGCCGGTCCCTTGTGATGTTTTAACCAATAATATCAATGGACTATCGTTTCATTGCAGAGTGAATCTAGCCTTAGAAAAACAATGGACCGGCTAACTGAGAATGCGAACCTCATGATTGTCTCTGATCTTGATCATACAATGGTGAGTTATAGAAGTTAATCTTGTCATTCTGTTCAGAGGGGCCGTAGTAATGAGTGACAATATGCTACAGGTAGATCATCATGATCCCGAGAATCTCTCCCTGCTTAGATTCAATGCCTTGTGGGAAGCAAATTACCGAAGTAACTCATTGCTAGTTTTCTCCACTGGGAGGTCACCCACACTATACAAGGAATTGAGGAAAGAGAAGCCCATGCTAACCCCTGATATCACAATAATGTCTGTGGGAACTGAAATAACTTATGGTAACTCTATGGAACCAGATAATGGTTGGGTTGAATATTTAAATCAGAAATGGGATAGGAATATAGTTTTTGAAGAGACAAGCAAGATTCCAGAGCTTACTCTTCAGGTATGGCTATTGGAATATCTTACACCTTGGATATTCCATATTTGATGACACTCGTTTATTCTATGACATGGTGCAGTCTGAGACAGAGCAACGGCCACACAAAGCGAGCTTTTATGTTCAGAAAGACAAGGCTGAAGATATTACAAGATCTCTCTCGACTTGCTTAAAAGAACGAGGGGTATGACAAGTCTTTACCCTTCCAGAATAATCGTGTAAACTTGCGTGGTGTCATGTCTCTATCGTCTTGGTTTTTAGTCTCATAACCTGAAACTTTTCCAGTTTCTGCTTGCTTTCAAACATACATCTCTTTTCCTGGTCTCACTAGTAATAGCTTTTTCATGTTGATTTTTCAGTTGGATGTCAAAATAATATATAGTGGAGGTATGGACTTGGACATTTTGCCTCAAGGTGCGGGCAAAGGGCAAGCACTTGCTTATTTGCATGATAAGTTCATGGCTGCGGGCAAATTACCTAAAAATACACTTGTTTGTGGTGACTCTGGAAATGATGCTGATCTGTTTACTGTCCCAGATGTACATGGTGTCATGGTTAGATTTTCACCTAAAGTTGTGGAGCAATCTTGTGTCATTCTGTAAAGGGATACTTTCCTAACCATCTTTTTTTTGAGTCTGAAGGTCAGTAATGCCCAGGAGGAATTACTGCAGTGGCATGCTATATATGCAAAAAACAATCCTAAAATAATTCATGCAAAGGAGAGATGTGCAGCGGGTATTATACAAGCCATTGGTCACTTTAATCTTGGTCCAAGTATATCTCCTAGAGATGTTACTGACTTATCTGATACTAAGTTGGACAACTTTGACCCTGCGTATGAAGTTGTGAAGTTTTACTTGTTTTATGAGCGGTGGAGACTTGCTGAAGTTGAAAACTCGGAGCTTTATTTGGCAAACCTGAAGGCAGTTTGTGTATGTTTGGCTTTGTTATTCAATTTCAGTTTCTAGTCCAAATGCACTCTCACATATATGGCATCCTTATGAATTGCTGTTTTTCTGTGAAGTGTGAAAAAGACCACCAATTTTATTAACCTTTTATCATGTGCAGTAGTTAAACTGTCTGATTCCTGTCATATACATACGTTGGAGCTCTGTGTCTTTACATGTTCTTCCAACATTATTACTTTAAAAAGAACTTGTATTCTGTTTGTTTCTTCATTAGACCAATCCTGCTATGGTAATTTTATTCTTAACTTATTCAAATTTGCAACTGACTTTAATCTGCAAGATGTTTCCTGCTTATTTAATGCTTTCGCTTTATAGTCCTATACCATAGGCTTCATCTCCAATTTTTTTCTTGCAGAGTAAGTCTGGGAATTTTGTTCACCCATCTGGAATTGAAAAGCAGCTTCATGACTGTGTGGACTCACTAAGAACCTCTTATGGGGACAAAAAAGGCCAGCCCTTTCGTGTTTGGGTAGATCAGGTCTTACCTGTGCAGGTTGGGTCAGACTCATGGCTGGTGAAGTTTAAGAAATATGAGCAATCAGGTGAGCATTTGATTCTGTTGTGTTTGCACCAAATCCTTTCTTGAAAAGTGCTAGCCTTTTCTTCATAGTTGTTCAGTTATCTATGCTAAATATCCACGTTTTCCCACACTCCACGTATTTTGACCATCACTTGAGACTTCATCTGGAGCTTCTTGATGCAAGCACCATCTTAGTATAGTGTGTGTGAGGAAGTGAAGGTGGTGGTGTCAAACTCAACTTCCATTTAAATTTAGACCATCTCACATTTTCTGTTGTTTGTTGGTTTTCTTTATAATAATAGTTCTGGTTGACTGTACATAGCAGAGGTCTTATTTGTGCCCAAGTTATAGTAAAGGCCAATAGAAATCGTTATTGTTTGCTTTAATACCTTATAGTATTATTCCCTTACTTCACGAAAACAGATATCAGACTGATGCTTTAAAAATATATGAAGAGATATTCGTAAATCATAAAGCTGCGATATTCGTAGGCATTAGGAACATACCTTTGAGATTTATATATGTCTGAGATAACCAATAGGTGTTGGATGATATTGGCGCATTTTAGGTCTACAAATTCTTGAAAAATGCTCATTGTTTTCATCTTCCCTTCATCTCTTGCAGGTGGAGAGCGGCTATGCTGTTTGACCACTGCTTTATTAAGTTCAAAAGTAAGTCCGCTAATCTAATGCCGATCTTTATCTCTTTTGATACGCCTCATCTTTTACATGATTTGGTTATATTTGGCCTCAGGGGGTGACCGTTGCTGATGGGTTAACCTGGGTGCATGTCCATCAAACATGGCTGAAAGAAGCAGGCCCAAGCAGTGACGCAGAGTGGTTGTTCTAGTCTCTCTCTCTCTCTCTCTCTCTCTCTCTACAAATAAGTTCAGAAGATACACAACTATTAGAAGTGTTAATTCCTGCTATTGCTGATGTTGATGTATTCAGTAATCCATTTAACCATGTGAGGATGGATTTACAGAAAATACGTTACTTTTCGATATACAGTCTAAATAATTACTCGGAACATCCACCAATATGAGAAGATGGATAGACAATTGTCTCTACGTTTTCTATGTTTCTGTGTTGGAAGTATTTACAACTAAATCCAAACACAACGCACAACAAAATATTTATTTATTACTACAACTAAACTTTGCAGGAAAAGACAATGCAAAAAATGAAACAAGAAAATGTTAATTTTGATTTCTTAAAAAACACTTGTGCAATATTTTGATATGACTGATGCCAAGTGGACACCATATTCAGGTTGGTGCAAAAAAATAGAGAGAATAAGGTAACAATCAAAGAAGTTTTTTTTTTTGAAAAAAGAGAAAATAGAAGACAACCGCTGCAGTGTTTTCTAAGTCACTGAGTGATCAATATGTTCTAAATCATCCATGACCTTAGAAAATTTCTCTAACCTCTAGAAACTGAATGAATATAACCTCTGCTTCATACACAATCGATTAGCCAAGGATCGACTCATGTAAAGACTTTCCAGTTTGGCTAAAACGCCCGCTGCAGTGGTTTCTTTAGCAACCTCTCGAAGAACTTTGTCTCCAAGACATAGGATAACTACACTGTGAGCCTTTGCTTGAATCTCTGTCATCTTCAAGAGCATCTTATCATCAACTTCAGCCTTCGATTTTTCATTAGCCTTTTCGAGCGCAGCGGCTAGCCCTTGTTGGATTAGCATCGCTCGGATTTTCTTCCGCCATAGCCCAAAATCTTTTGCCTGGGTGAATTCATCAGCTTCTAATGTTGAAGCCATAGCTTGTTGATCAATTCCTCTTTTCCAATCTGATCTTGAAAATGAACGCATAAACTCTCATGCTTGAGATGAACTAAAAACTAAGCTTATATGACAGTGAAGTAGTAACCGCTCGACAACAAACTACACAACACACTTGAGCTCCAACGGCTCTATTTGCAGGTAACAGAAATAACAAACTTGTGAGCCAACGGCTACTTCCTGGCCTAGCTGATCGAGCTGCTGCGAGCATTCCTTCGAGCTGAGCTGCTCATTTAACTCTCACATTAAGAGAAAGATTATCATTAATATTTGTTCAACAATAATAAAATATTAATAATAGCCTTACACTATCATAAGAATAAAAAGTGAATAAAGCCAAGAACCTGAGACACATCAAATTCTTACACTAGGCATGAATAAATGCATTTCTGTATCTTACAAATCAATATGTACACAAGCCTGAATTTGACTAAGTATGAGACATGTTGGTTAGGAATAAGAAGAAGAACAACAAAAATTCATTGCTAGCAAACAATGTATGATCAAATTGTGAGATTTTCTTGAATCCCTGCGAATGTTCCGATTATTTTGCCACCCATGTCAGGGAATGTCTCACAGCCGGGGAGAGGAACGACCTTCCCTGTTGCATCTACTTGTACAGGATACTTGAGCAGATGACCTCTCAATGGGGTCATTTCCTCAGACTCAAACTCTTGCCAGTTGAGATGCCCCATCCATCTAATGCGTCTCACACATTCCAAACTCTCTGGATTCTCAAAGCACGGCTCCAAAGTACCCGTGTGCTCCGCCCAAAGTGACATTCTATATCCATATATCTGCACCAAAAGTTACCAACTTTGTATCACTTCCACATGCTATATTAGCCTGATTTTTCTAGTCATGCTGATAGTTTAGAGAAGTTAGCTCAAGTGTTAAGTAAGATTGGATTATTTCTAGCCTACATGAAGAAGGGAGCTTTACCTGTGCTTTCGGGTGAGTTTGTTGGCTAGCCCATTTATGATTCGGCTGATATGCGCCGATTGCGATTTCAGTATCTCTGGTTCCTTCCAAGGATCGTTGATTGATATTGGCAGAACCCAATATTACATATTCGTCATCCACTATCATTCCCTTTGAGTGGACATAGATCATGAAGCGGCGGTTTCTCCGAGCTAGGGCCTGGGCAGTTATACATACATCCAAAAAATAATAACTTGAAGCACAGTAGCTTGAGTCATTACCGTGTGAAGGATAAATAATGTACCTGTGGAGTATTGGCAGAGGAGTTTTTGATATTTGATGACTCCCGCCGACCGTAATCGGGTTCACGATTGCCAAGGCAAAAGAAATTCAAATAGTCCTGAGGCTCTTGCTCTTTATCGAGCCCCACTTCTACCAAAGCATTATAGATTGTTTCATACATCATTTGCATTGTATTATACTGCAAGGATGTGGAATGTATGAGACAAAATGCAAACCGACCAAGTAAAACTTTAGAATTACAGATAATATTAACATTCCATAAACATTTAAATCATCATAAACATTTATATTGGATACAAGAACCCACCTGCCAAAAGAGAATTCTTTGGGTGGCCGTGCTGGAGGGAACTCCTTCGGGCCACATTGGAATGACAATGTACACAGCGAACCTCTCCTTTGCTCGGATCTTCTTAGCAATCTTCAGAGCAATTTCCATAGGAATTAGATTGTTTGCACCTAAAAACAAAAAAAAGGAGAAACTGATTCATTTTGTACTTGCTGATAGACGAAAGATGTAGAGATGAATACACAACCCTTTTAACTGCCACAATGAGTTCCTCACCCAAGTTCTTGTAAGTAGCCCAATTGTATGACGACCCAAGGAAGTACTGGTTCTCAATGTAAATGAAGTGTTGAGCAGCACGAATTGCCTTTACGTAGGCTGTATGTATACTCATGTCTATAAATACATTCTTTCCGCATACTAGGTTCTGTTTAGTGGAATCAACTATTAATTCTTTCATTACAACCATGGTTGGAAAGAAGATAATAAATAAGACTAAGATATTGTTTACCTTTTCCGTGGCCTTTCTTGGATCCTTGGGGAATCCTCTAACAGAGTTGGAGTCAATTGAACGGAAAACCTATATTCGTGGTAAATTTAGCTCCATCATGGGATACAAAAAGACCTCATAATGTAATTTTGTCCTACCTGGATGTTCCAAGCCTCTGGATCGCCTTCTGTAACTTTGGCGGACTCTTCTAATCCTAAGATATCGGGAATTCGTTTAAGCTTGAGTAAGGAATCATCATGTGAAAGCTTCAGTTGGCCATGGCGCTTTGAGGCCTTTAACCATCGTTCTTCAAAGTTTCTCAAGATGTCACATGCTGCTTGACCATCAAACCTGCAATGTAAATCATGCCATGCTTCTCTAGGACACCCCAAAGTAGGCCCCTGTTTAATTATATGAAACATTCATAATGTAATGAAGAATACAGAGGAACATCAACTATATTTCAATTAGAAAAGTTAATTTCTTTCACCTTCCTTAATCTATTGTCACTTAGTACCTTTTGAGATTAAGTACCAGTTACTTATTTTATCAGAAAAATATACGTTCGGTGTGTCAACCTTCCATACATGTGCACTACAGAACTAATATGCATTCGCAAACTAGAGGGGAATGCATAGAAAAAGATAATATGCTGTAAATAAGCAATTACCACAAAATTAGGATTGTGGTAGTCATCTTTGTGAATACTTAGCAATGTGCTAAATATTGGGTGCTGTGGAGTATCATATCTTCCCTTGCATAAGTCAAGTCCCCCAACAAATGCTATTATCTTTCTTCTATTATCACCAGCGACAGCATCTACGATCACACTTTTCTGGTGATGAGTATAAATTGTTTCTGTTTCCTAATGATATAACAAAACATTCAGTCACACTTGATTCGAAATCTGAGCATAGCTTGAACACAAGTGTAGAAGATGTTCATTTTATGAAAACTTATTAAGATCTCAAACACACAACCTCATGCTATCATCAATTGGAAAAATGGTGTATAATAAAATTTCATTTTCAAGCATATGAGACAGTAGTTCGGAAGAACCAAACTTATAGCTTTCTCAGCTGAAATTATTTCTTTTCACTCAGAAAAAGTCTAGGTCCGAACTGTAAGTGTACCAAAGGTCTGTTTGCAAGGAAACTCTTCTTATATGACTCGCAACTTTTTATAGATGAAAGTTTAGGAATCAAGTCATTATCAGCAGAGTAGGATTCAGAAACCTACCTGCTTTTTTGCCCAGCTACCTCTCCCAGCACTTCTTGGACATAATAGTACTTTCACGCATGAATGCTTAAAATAGCGGCGTGTTTCATCATCCCCGGTATTCATTACCCCTTCCTGTGGTAATAAGCAGTAAATTGTCAAAATATTTCACCATTATCCCTAGCTTGTTAATAAGATATGTTGAGTCTGAAAAAGTAATCAATATAGCAAAACTGGGCTAAAAAACACGTGATTGCGTGATACAGTAAGTTTTACGAAATTAATTGATTTTAGTACAAGTAGTGTACCACAGGATCACTGCACTAGCATTTCTTGAAAGTACTTCAGTAAAAATTTATACTACATCTCAGTGCAAACATCACGAATGTAGTATGTCTAAGTGGAAGCATTATGTTTCTATGTTTGTTCTGGCCAATTTTCTCTGTATCATTTACAACATAATGCATGCATAAATAAAGGTAAGATGTTTAAACTAGAAGCTTGAAAATTCATCATGAAAGCTATGCACATTACCAAATACATAAATTTATAGAGCATTGAACTTCTGAATCATGTAATACCTCGATTTAGTTTAAGTTATCGAAACATGGCAAAAAATATGTGCTATGAATAGCATGACAAGAAAACAGTAAGCCATTTCACCCCTGACACCCACTAATATGATCTTGAAATACAAACATAAGTACACAACAGAGATGGTTCCTTACAGTTTTATACCCCAATATGGTCGTAGAAGTAGGATCATCCCATACAAGGAGCAGTATTCTCACCCCTTCTTGAGACTTGGATTTCAGAAGCTCGCCCAAGCTACTGTTTGTTACAAGAGGATCGTCTCTAACTAGTTGAACCATGTGATAAACAGACCATCCTGTGATATAAACTAGCCAGCGAGCTTTAGATATTGCATCATATATATCGCGCCAACAACTACCATTTTTATACGTCGTTCCATCACTCAACACCACATCTGAAAGTGCACCATTATGCACATGAGCATCTTGGTACAGTGTGACAGTTCCACCTATTCTAAGAGGAAAATAGGTACCGGCCACACCTTCATTTTTAAGGTCTGATCCCACTCCATCATGATAAATTGACATATTCTCCATTGGTATATACTGAATCCATAAGCTCAAAGCAGCCCCCTTGTTACACGGCTTCCCATTTGCACCAATGATTGGATAAGTTCCACTCATTCTAGTCCCAGAGGTTAACTGCTCCATAGGGATACCAACAGCCCCTATGATCTCAGATCCCAAGAAGTCATTGTCTTTAACAATAAACTGCACCTCTGTACCATAATGTGCTACTGGGACATTAAAATGTTGGTCCCAAACAGGATTTTCTTCATCTCTAATCACGAAAGTCCTACAAATTACGGCACCAGATATTGCAATTGTGACATAAGGGTCACTTGTTTGTATTTTCCCAGACAAAGTCCCTATCATATCACCTATGCTATTGTTCACTAAATCCATATTAGGAAGATTCTTTGCTCCCTCCACACAAATCTCCAAATTCCCATGCAACAAAAGCATCTTCAACGACGTCGTTGATGTCTTGAATGGGACAATCTGCACTCCCTGGCAATGGTGTGAGCCATCACCCATTGAACCAGAATAAGTTAAGTGAGCCATGTTGGCCATTGCTCTCTACTTCAATAGTCCAACGCCTAAAAAGACTATGACTTCATATCCCCAAGTACACTAAACGAAGAGGGCCTTTTACTAACAGCCATAAAACTCGAATCATGATTCAATCATTTGGGTTCAATAACTTCTCACAAACTATCTGCTGATCACTCCCAACTTAATTCTCAAATCCCCAACATAAATATAAACATATACTTATATACAGGGAGTTAAGAAACCCATAATAATCCTTCAAATGAATACAAAGAAGAAATTGCAGCTCTCCAATTAAACATAATTGGCAACAAATCAAATCCAAATGAATGAAACTCAAGAAAATGTAATGGTGGAAGGTATGGTGCTGAATATTTTCATTTAAAGTCAAGGAAAACTATGCATTCCATGGTGAAGAACAAAAATTCAGAATACGTGTATAGGAATTGACATTTCTAAAAAAATGCCTAAACTCAATCGTGGACAAATGGAAATAAAAATTAGATTCTTGATCGAGAAAAAGGGTATTAGATTATGCAGAAAAGGTTGTTCGAATTTACGTATTTTGACATGGGAAGAGGATGATTGATACATTTTTTGCCCACGAGAGGAACCTCTGCAAGCTTCTGAGGTGATGACGGGAGGACCGTTGTAAGCGGAATTTATTCAGTCGCATTGGTATATATTGATAGTACGATATCATTTGGTCAGTTTATAACTTAAAAATCATGAAATCATTTGCATGTTTTGGGTGAAAAATATCAATAAAGTATTATTTGTACGTGATCATTTTTTTTTTATAAATAATTGTAACTAAATTTAAATATCCATGTTTTCTTAACCAATGATGCGTTATATTGCTGATCTTTTAATTTGTTACCTCTGCTAACTAATCAATTTATCAACACAACGTATTAAAAATATCAACACAATGACGGTAAAATATCAACACATATGTCAACACAGTATATTGAAATGTCAACAATTTTTTGTATTGACATTTAATGTCATCGTGTTGACATTTTTAATACATTGCGTTGATGAATTAGCAGAATTAGCAACTTAAGAAAGTTAGCAATTGATCACACACTTTTTAGCCAAATTATAAAAATTATATGATGAATCAAAATTTAACAAAACTTTATATATTTTTGCAATTCATTTTTTAAGAATCACGTAATTCAATTACTAGTAGTTATTATATAATGAAATACTATTGTAGGGTCGTGATTAATTGAGATTTTTTAGCTTAATTGAGAATTAAGATGCATTATCAGCCACTCATTTTTATTAAATGAGTGGTCTTGAATTTGCCACATGAAAAATATTTTTTGATCAATTAATTATGAAATGGCAGAATGGTAATTTCATGGTACATTTTATTCAATAAATATATTTTTTTTAAATTTTAATTAAAAAAAATATATTATCTTTTTATTAATTTGCTTTAAAAAAATTTTATTAATATTTTTTGTCAACTACATGTACAATTCATGTCAACTACACACATATAATGTCAACTATGTGTACAATCCATGTCAACTACACACATATAATGTCAATTATGTATACAATCCATGTCAATTACATATATAAATCATGTCAACTACACACATATAATGTCAACTACATATACAATTCATGTCAACTGTACATATATAATGTCAACTATAAGTTATTGACATTTGATGTGCAGGCTATTGACGATAATGCCCCCGAGTTGACATAATCTACTTGTAGTTGACATTTCGAAAATGTTGTGGATAAGTGACTGAAAATACATCTCAATTCTCAATTAAGCTAAAAAATATTAACCTAACACGACCCTACTACTGTATATCACTTCCAAAAACAAAAAAAGCCATATATAGAGAAATGTTATATACTACTCCCTCCGTTCTACATTAGTAGAATCATTTTATTTTTTTCATTCGTTTTAGAAAAATACTCTATCTGTCCACGATTAAGAGTCTCATTTCTAAATGGCGCGAGTTTTAAGAAATGTTAAAAAAAGTGGGTGGAAGAAAGTTAGTGGAATAGAGGTCCCACTTTTATATATTAGTTAGTGGAATGTGGGGTCTCTTTACCATTTATGGTAATTATGAATCGGGACTTTTATTAGTGGACGGAGAGAGTAATAATCAATAGTTAGAGTGGAGACAAAGTAAAGTAAAATAAAATAAGAACAATATAGATAAGAGTTTTCTCTATATTAAATACGTGTATACTTACTCTTTATTCACTTAGCTACTGTATTTATTACTATAGCAACCTCTTTGCAACCTTGCGACTTCTTTAAAAAGATGAAGACAATCCTCAGCCACTTTCATCAAAGCAAATTACCTATAATGACTTCACCAACTAGCTCACAAAGCTATAGTAAGTATGCATTTACCGAAGCATCACATGATCACTCATGTAACGACCAAAGTTAAAATTTAGACATACTCTTTCTTTCAAATGAGAGAAAACAATGTTGTTCAAAGTATGTTGAAAAACATTTACAAGCTTACTTTTATACCATGGGCAAGATAAAAGATGAAAAGATGAAAAATGGTTGAAAATCCATGAATCAGGGCATTTTCCACCGGGGCAGGTGGTGTTTTGGCAAATAGCTCACTAATTTCATTAATAAAGTCAAACAGTTTTTTAAAATCCGTATCGATAAAAAATGAAACTTCTATTGAAAACAGGAGGGAGTATAGTTTTACGTTATCATTTTATATTTTAGTGAAGTCTTGGGATTATATGTACGAAATATTTGAGAAAATGGCCAACTGGTAAAACTACTTAATCTAAATAACCTTCTAAAACAGAAATTGTATTTTGAAATTAAGTCATCGATAATCCTAATCAACATTGCTTAATCTAAATATAGAGAAATTGTACTTGATCTAAATAACCTTCTAAAACAGAATCTACCTGTCCAACGCCTATGCTGCAACTACAAACCTCTTGCAGATATAATTAAATCATCGATAATCCTAATCAACATTGCCTTACACTTGCAAACAAAACATAAAAACTAAAACAAAAAATGAAGTCTAGGAACTGGATGAGCGATGATGAGGAGGAGGAGGAGGAGGAGGTCGAGAGTCATGGTGGTGGTGGATGGTGGGCATAGTCCTCGTCCCCGAAGCCGTGACCGCCCTCACATGCCCCACCATGGAAACCTGCAGCGCCTCCTCCTCATACGCCCTCCGCTCCATCTCCTCCATCCTCTCCTTCTTCTTCGCCTTCACCACCACCGCCACCCCCAACAAGCTCAGCAGAAACACCCCCACCCCCGCCCCGATCGCCCCTCCCACCGCCATCCTCCACTTCCCCGCCCTCCTCCTCAGCGGCACCAGCGGCGCCTCCACCACCACCCCAAAATGCCCCTGCCCCGTCGCCACGCACACGTTCGCCCTCGGCTGCCTCCACACACTCACCCTCCCATCCTCCTCGAACCTCGCACACATCGGGACCATCCCATTGTTCCCCTCATTCGCCGCCACGCCGCCGCTGAAGTCGATCCGGATCGGCCTCATCCCGGCCTGGAGCCGGATCTCCGCGGCCGCCCCGATGTTGTAGGCCAGCAGGCCTAGCACCGGGGATATGAGCTCGTACCCGGAGAGCTCGTAATTCGAGTAATACAGCGACGACCAGTTCGATCCCAGCTTTTGCCGGATTATTAAAATTCTTTTGGAGCAGGGGCGGGCGTATGTGCCCGCACTGAGCTCGAATTCCTTTATCGTGGCTCCGTAGCGGCGCAGGCTGCCGCAGCGGAGCCGGACTGTGTCCACGTGTATGCCAGAGAGATTTGAAGGAAGGTTGATCTTGTGGAGCTTTCCTGTGCGGAAATTCTTGGTGTATGATTTGAATGTGTAGTCGCGGATCATGAGATCGAGGAGGCGCGCCGATTTTATCTCTTCCGCTTCAATTCTAAACGAATGTAACAGAACAATGATCAGAGCGATTGTGGCGGGAGACGCCATTGATAGAGATTGAGAGGAAACTGAGCTTTCTTGTTTTAATTTTTTGGGGGAATTAACTAATTTATGAGTTAGCATTTGTTCTAGCTAGGAGCTACTTGGTTAAAGGTATAGATCGCAATTATGCATGGAATTATATATAACATCACAACCTAGTCTTTTAAAATTAAAGTTTAGGATGTAAGCAACAAAGCTTTTACCCCCCTAATTAAGTAGGAAATTATTTGATTCTCTTTCTTTTAATTTTTTTAATGGATACTTGCCTTAAAATTCAGGGCATGACTTGGAAGGTCTTGGGGGATGATTAACGGAGCGTGGGTTTGTTATTATAGTTGATTCAAAAGTGGGAAGGAAAAGGGAATGATAGCATGGTGAGAGTGAAGGTCACTTCTTCTATGTTTGGAGATGTAAATAATCAATATATACACACACCACATTTACTAATTAATACTATGATTGTATGGTTTGATTACATGTCTCCCACTCCAACCACTTTGTGGGCTACCATGATCATTACATTGCTTATTCTAAGGGGGACCATTCTTGCTTAATTATTTTCCTTCCAATAGTTAATTAGTAGTAGTAGATACACTGGAGTACTACTTTCTTTGCGACCGCACTAATTTTAATTATTTCTTAGCATCCAACAATTAAGCTTAGGCAATTCATTTCATATATATCCGTTGATGCGCCTTCTATCTGTCACTTATTTTCGCAAATATTATTAGGAAGAGAATCAATGATAAATTAAGAAAGCACAATATAGATCTCTTATTAAGTCTTCAAATGCCGTTGTTCATAATTTTAACGACATTGAAAAATGGCCACTACTTCTTCACACGATGAGTGAGAGAGCCATTCCCATAGAAAACTAACTACTCATCACAGAGAAGGAAAAGGTAAAATCTATATGGCTTACATTAGATGACAAAAAAAAAGGGAATGAAGGATCAATGGAAGTTGACATTGGAACTATAAGTCATTCCAGCACGCCAGTTTGAAGGTGCAACGTTGTAAGCAATGATGGTTTCATGAGAAGTGTATGAGGTTAATTTGAATGAAAGCGACTGGCCTCCAAGAGTTGCGAAAGCCTGGTACGATGCGCCCCAGTTGTGGCTCATGCTTATCCACCCGGTCTTGCTGCCCTTCACCCACATGTTGGCTATGTCCCCGCCTCCTCCCACGTTCATCACGTACACCAGCAGCCAGTACCCATTCCCCTGGAACATCAGGCGCACTCCACCCTTGCGCACGCATGTCACCCTAAAATCACACCATCATATCATGTATAGTTTTATACATAGGAATTACTGTTGTTAGTGGACAGTGAGACCCACTTTATTAATAATATAAATATGTGTAGTGGAAGGGTTTTAAAAATAGAAAGTGAACTAATTTTTTTAGTATGTACTAAAATGAAAAATGAGACTAATTCTGGTTATGTACCTGCGGAAGAGGACAGGTACAATGCCGGCCTTCCACTGAGCGATCTTCATGAAGGCGGGTTTGGCCATGTCAAAGTGGGTGCGAGGAGGGTTGCACCAGCCGCCGTGGTTAGAATCCTGGGACCAGTTGGGAGGGCAGAGATTGGTGGCGGTGATGGTGGTGATGGGAGAATTTTTGTAGCAATACTGTGATTTCGCGCACCGCAGCTGAAAGCACTGCCCGCAGCCGTAGCCGTTGTTGAATAGCACTGAGCTCAGCGCCGCCGTGTCAGTGCCGTATCCAGTGTTGAACAAGTTTCCGTACCCACAAGCTCCTCCTGCCATCGTGCATCCAATATCTTTTATTAATATAAATGTATTTCACCTTTCTTTTTTGTGTTCAAAATATAGATCTTTATAGTATATTTCACATTATATTTACCTTTCAAATGTTAAATTGTTATATACTTACTCCATTCGTCCTATAGAAATAGGTTTAATTGGTGATGACATGAGTTTTAAGGCGTAATTGGTAAAGTAAGAAAGAAGAAAGAAAAAAGAGTAATTGAAATAATGTGGTGGACGGTAGGGCCCATAAAGATAAAGTAAAAGAGAATGAGAAAAAATTGTCATAAATGGATATAGACTATTTGTATTGGACTAAGGAAAAAAAGAAATTCTGTCTATTTCTTTGAGACGTAGGGAGTATTTATCACTGTTATAACCAGTAGACATTGCATCAGAAAAAAATTGTTGGCCTTAGTATAAAAGTAATTTACATGAAATTTGTTATCAAAATAGACAATGTAAGTCTCTAGATTAAAAATAAATGGACCTTGTAAATGAAACAAGGAGGGGAAGTATTAAAAGGGATACTAGAATGGAAGAATGAAACTATAAATACCTATTCATTTTTCTTGAGGTAATTAAACAAATATATATTCCAACGTTATTAATAAACACATAATTTATGATATAAAATATGAACGCAGCAGTACCCATAGTTTCCGCAGCTGTCTCATCGCCATAGAATGTGGCATAAGCAAGTTTCCAAGGAGTCGGACGAAACACCGGCGTACTGTATCCGGCTGCGACGGCCTTGCCCATGGCTGCCACCGCCAAGAACAAGAAGATGAGCCTCCATGAAACAAGCAAAGAAGCCATTGTTTAACTTAGCTTAGTTTTGCCACCTGTTAATTATCTTCTTCTATACTAGATTTGTGTGGTGATGCCTAAATTAACGTGGAAATGAGATGCTTATATAGTGTTGGCAATGTAAATTGTGTAGTGTACTACGTGACCTTCACAAACATGCAATTCCAAGTCCAACGTTCTAGTTTTATATTCTAGAAGTTGGATGGAGGAATAATTGATTTATCTTCTAACGCATAGTCAAAACCGCAAGAATTTATTTTATAACCTAAATTCTATGTAGACGTGTAGGCATGTCTTGTGTTAGTTGCTATGTATTTTTTGGTTGGTTAGAATATTAGAAGTTCAATGTATGTAATTAGCATTACTAATATAGAAAATTGCGCATGGAATTTAGTCTCCTAATTATTTATGGGACGGCGCAACCGGATAATAGAATTGGACCAAACGATAAGGTAGATAAGGATTAAATATATATAGTTATAGTCTCTAATAAAATGAAGAGTATGTCTGCTAAATTGCTATCCTTTTAGTATGAAATGTTAAGACAGTTTATTAATTTATTCGAAATGAAATTGGATATGCGACTCGATCTATAAATTAAGTTGGGTCTGTTTCTCAACTACTTACTTATTAGTTTTTTTTTCTTATTTAAAAATATTCCGACTTTCACTTATCAACAAAGAATACCCTTCATTTCTATATGTTTTTGTACTCAAACTCATTTTTAAAGTATTTTACTCTTACCCTTCCTAATGTGAGTGTCTTGAACTTTTTCTGCTTTTGCCACGTGTTGATCTTGCCTTAATACTCACAATTGATATTTAATAATTTGTTCGTAAATGGAGAAAATGCAATGCTCCACCTTTAGAGTCAGACAATTTTTTTTTCACCAAATTTAAGAAATTGGTGTTTAAAGATTAAAGTGAAAGAGAATAAAATAGGGATGTCAATTGGGCTTGTTTGTTCGGGTTCTGGCCAATCCATTTGGGTTATCAAACTATTTGAGTGCAGGCTATTCGGGTTATGATTTTTTTGGATCATGAATTTTCAATCCTAACCATAACCCACGGGTTCGGACTAACCCATTGGGTTATTCAGACCTAAAAACTTTCAAAAATAATCTCTTGTATCAAAATTTTCCTCTATAAAATAATTTTAAATTTTAGATATTTTTTATTCTCGGGTTTAAAATCATATAAAATGTTCAAATTTTCATAGTTTTTTTCAATAATAGTTGGAGAGAAGCATTTTATCTCAATCAACTACGACATAAACAAAGATAAATCAAAATTAAATCAATTAATTTATTAAAGCTTGTGTTTGTGTCATTGTTTTGGTATTGTTCATAATTAATTCTTTTAAAAATTATAAATCATATCTTACCTGAATCATTATTAAAATGATGGATATATTGAATTTTTTGATGGATTAGTTCTTCATTTTGTCTTGATTGGCTTTGGTGGTGATAAGACAGTAATGGCAGATGATGGGACGATGGAATAATGAGACGAGGTGGAACTTGAAAGTTGATAAATGTGAGATAGAGTGAAAAAGTGTAGAATGAAGATTGAAGAAGACTAATGTTTGTGCCACATGAAATTCAAAAATACAAAAACCCCTAAAACTTAATGGGCCAACTCATTCGGGCTAACCTGTTTAGCCCGTTTTGTATTCGGATTACAAAATTAAAGCCCAAACCCACAAATTTTACCGGGCTATTCGGGCCGACCCATGGGTTTCGGATTGGATTGACATCCCTAAAATAAAATAAGAGAGAATAATATATATAAGAGTAAAGTCCAAATGTGGTCCTAAACATATGGCCGTTTTATCAATTTGGTCCTGAACATTATCTTTTTGATTATTTGGTCCCTCATAAATGAACTCGGACCGGAATCAGTCCTAAATTGGTAGAACCTTCTAAAACAAACGGTCAATAACATTTAAGCAGGTTTTGACCAAAATTAACCATTCTAATTAATATTTTTAATTATTTATCGGTCATCTCCTTCTTTCCTTTCTTCTTATTCTCTCTCTTGGTCTCCCTCTCTGCCAGCACCGCCGCCGGCTGAAAACCGTCGTTGCGCCATCCGCCGTCGCCGTCGGGAGGTAAGATTATTTCATTTTCAACTTCGTAAAACAAGTTTCTAACTTTGAAGTTTCTGTTCAGCAGCTCAGCGGCGGCGGCAGTGACAGCCCGGCAGCGGTGACGAATTCCGACGAACGACAATACTTCTTGGCTCTTTTTTCAATGTCTTTTCAACCTCTATTAATTTTTGAAAATTCTCCCACAACCACCTTCATGTCAAAATGACCAGGGAAGGAAAAAAGGCACGGTCACAACTCACAAAGCTCGTTCAAACTAAAACAATTCAAATTCTCGAGATAAACGGACATAGTGCACAAACGGTTGAAAACGAACAAAATTCTAATTCCAATTTCAGACATAATAATATTTCTACATGGCTACATCAACTAAATAGCCTCCTCTTATCAATCACATGTATCAAATATTAATAGCTGCCGCCAGCGGCGGTGACAGCCCGGCAGCGGAAACGAATTCCGACGAACGACAACACTTCTAGTCTCTTTTTTCTATGTCTTTTCAACCTCTATTAATTTCTGAAAATTTAGTCAAAGATTCAAAATTAGAAACTTGTTTTACAAAGTGGAAAATGAAATAATCTTACCTCCCGACGGCGACGGTGACGGCGGACGGCGCAGTGGCGACGGTGCTGGCAGAGAGGGAGAATAAGAAGAAAGGAAAGGAGAAGAGGACCGATTAATAATTAAAAATATTAATTAGAATGGTTTATTTTGGTCAAAACTTGCTTAAATATCACTTACTGTTTGTTTTAGATGGTTCTGTCAATTTAGGACCGACTTCGGTCCAAATTCATTTGTGAGGGACTAAATAATAAAAAAGATAATATTCAGGAACAAATTGATAAAACAACCATATGTTTAGGATCATATTTGACATTTAATCTATATAAAAGATATAAAGTTTGTATTAAAAAAAATAATTGATCAACTATTATAAAAAAACCAAAAAGGAATAACTCGATTAAGTTATGATGGAGTGAGTACTATTTATTCAATTATTTTTTAGGATCACGTCGTCTAAGCACCTAACAAGTCTTTTTCCACTTCCTTCTTGTTGCATATCATAGTTGCTGATTAGTGAGAATGATCATGACAGGCTGTATAAGGGTGGCTCAATCCGATGAAATCAGCATATATTCAATAAAACTATCATCCATGACTAACTGACTGATTTGTTCACCAAAAGCATGCCAAGATTAATGACCATTTTTATTACTCCTCCGGTCCCCATAAAATGGCGCATATTTCTTATATGCACGATACCTAATAAATATCTTATTTCACTTTTATATTTTTAGCAAGTGCAACTCACACCACCAACACATAACTACTATTATAAAATTACTAACACATTTTATTTACAACTATTATTATAAAATTAATATATAAAAGTGAGGTTTATATTTTACTAACATTTTTAACTACTTCTTCACAAACTCAAACAATTTTTTAAAACTCACTGGTCAAATATGAGAAAATTTAGTATGGATCCCTATCCCAAGCTCACGAGCTATATATAAGCATTGTAAGAGATCGATGAATTGGTTCACCAAAATATTCGTGATTGATGTTCGTTTATAGTACAAAAACTTGAAATAATTTTTATCATATTTTTTTGCAAATTTGACAACACAATTGCAAAACACAAGAACGAAGGAATGATTGTTTCAAAAATGTAAAAGAAAATTGCAAAACAAGCAATAATTAACAAACATTCCTATCAAAAGACTTGAGAAACAATCGACCATTAATGAGAATAAAATAAACAGGTTTTCAATAGTTGTGCATTCACCGCAGTATTCCGGCAATAGGACTCCTAACAGAGTGCTTGGAAGATACCCATTTCAAGTAGCCTTGAACTTGCCCAAACACCGTCGAATTCAATCTCACAAATGTCACATTATATTGCAGCTTCTGCTTAACCCCATAGAAATCGAGCTTCGCAGGCTCCACACGCACCTCAATCCCAGCCGGCGCCATGATCTCGGCAACGTAAGACGAGTTCGCCTCGCCCACATTCGTTACCGTCCTCTTATACGTCTGAGAAGCCGAGGATTCGAAACTCCTAAATGTAACCGCGAACGAAGGGTAGTTGAGGTCCCCTTCTCGTATACTTGATTCTGCAGCGCATCTCACTCTGCGCTGCAGAATCACTCCAACTTCCCTGTCTGTGTAGTTGAGGCCGCACAGATAGGGAATGTAGTCCTCTGGTTTGAGGTCGTAAACCAGCCCCGGGTCACTCGCTCTGGAAGGGTTCACATGGCCTGACCCAGTAGCGAATACCGAGGCCGGGAGGAACCTCTCATCCTCAATCGGATTGTTAGCGAGGTTCACCACGTCAGCGGTGGTCATGATGGCAGACTTGACTGCAGCAGGGGACCAGTCAGGGTGCGCGCTCCTCAGCAGCGCCGCCACGCCGCTGAGGTGCGGGCACGACATCGAGGTCCCGGAGATCATGTTGAACGTGGCCGATCTTGTGTTGGTGTTGTTCTCCACCGAGACCGGCCACGCCGCCAAGATGTTCACCCCGGGGCCTAAAATGTCAGGTTTCAGGATCCCGGGGCTCGCGAAATTTGGGCCCCGGGATGAGAACGCGGCCACCACGGGTGCGCGGTCGTCGCCGATGACGGTTCCTTTGAACACGATCGCGGCCGTCGCCGCCGCGGTGGAGTTGATGTAGGCCTTGATCTTCAGCCCGTCGGCGTAGGTCACGTGCGTCGCCGGGAGCACGTGCGCCTCCGCGAGGGTGAGGTTTCCGTACGTATCGGGGTTTACCAAGATCATGGCGGCGCCGCCGCTGTTCTTGACGGCAATCCCTTTGTCGATTCTCGGTATGAGCCCTCCCACTTCGCAGACCACGACCTTCCCTCGCAAGTCTGTTTTGTTGAGCGACGCCTCGCCGCAGAACCGGATTTGGGAGTCGGTCGCATTAAGCATGCCTGCGTAAACGAGCGGCAGCTGCATCGCCGGAAAATCAGCCGGCTGGAAAGCTGACTCGCCGTCGAATGTCATGTTGTTTCCCAGCTCGGCGGTTGCTCGTATCTTCCTGTCAATGGTGCTGGCACCGACGGTGAGAATCCACGGCGCCTCGTTCGATAACGAAAAGTTCGAAGGCCCACTGTTACCGGCAGAGCAACTGACCAAAATGCCCTTCTCCATAGCAGAGTAAGCTCCAAGGGCAATAGGGTCATCATGAAGATTCAAAGAAAGTGCACCTGCGGACGAAGAAATGAACATAAGTAAGAGCAAAATTTTCAACATTTTACTTGGAAACAAATTTTTAGCTAATTTAAATTATTAATAGGAACTTTTATACTCCCTCCGTTCCATAGTAGTAGAGACATTTCTTTTCGGCATGGAGATTAAGAAAAAGTTGTGTTAGGTGAGTTAAGTAATTAAGAATAAAGTAGGAAATGGAAAAGGTAGAGAGATGTAGAGAGAATAAAGTAAGAGAGAGTAAAGTAGATGAGAAGAAATGTGTTGCCTTTTACCCAAAAAGAAAATGACTCTACTACTATGGAACGTACTAAAATGACAAAATGACTCTACTACTATGGAACGGAGGGAGTATGATACGTATAAAATATGAATAAATTAAAAAGTTTATAATTGAAAAAAGAATTGAATTAATTAGGAGCTAAAATCCCTCCCTCCTTAACTATACCTAGTGATAGGGAAAGAATGTCGACACCATCATCTACAGCAGCATCCATTGCAGCAAGTATGTCGCTCTCCAAGCAGGAAATCCCACACACCTTGTAGATAGCTAGGTGCGCCATCGGGGCAATCCCAACAGCCGTGCCGTTAGCATTGCCGAAAATGTTAGCTCCTTTCACGAATCTTCCGGCGGCAGTGCTCGCAGTGTGGGTGCCATGGCCGTCTTCGTCTAAAGGGGTGTCACCAGAAGTTGTGAAGGTTCTTGCTCCGATGATCTTGTTGTTGCACGAGGTGTGGTTGAACTCACACTTCCCCTTCCATTTAGCAGGCGGGGGTGGCATCCCTTCGGCCCTGAATGAAGGGTGCTCCGGGAAGATCCCAGTGTCCAGGACTCCGATGATGACACCCCGGCCACACCTGGAGCTTTGCCAGAACCCACTGTTTTGGTAAAGCCCCAAGAAGTTGGGGGAATGGGTGGTGTGGAGGGATATTTTTCTTTCAAGGCGTGCGGAGATGAACCCGGGCTTCGTCGCCATTGCTTTCACTTCTTCAGGTGATAATCTGGCGGCAAAGCCCCGGAACACATTCCGATATGAGTAAGTCAATCGCCGCCGGTGATCATTTGTTGTCGTTGTTGTTGGCATGAGTGATTTATACAAGGCATCTAGATCTTTTGATGCGACTTCATGGTCAACGCGAATGATGTAGGTATCTAGAGATATTTCATCGGGTGAAGCAAATGTTGGTATTAACATGAAAAGCATGAGGGTTATCAATATCAAGGCTTTGTAACCCATTTTCAGTGAACCACTTCAAAATATCAAACGCTCTCAATGACTAATTGGATTGTGTGTTGTTTGATGTTTGTGATATGGATTTTTGTAATAAGAGTTGACATATGCATGCTTATATATACGTGTATAGTAGACTATTTATCTTTTTATTTTGTTATGATAAAAGACTTGTTCGTGTATAAGTTGACTTATTCCTTTCTTGACCACAACGTGCAGAAGAAGTGTAATCCCAACTAGTAATTAATAAAAAAGATTAAGAATATTGCATGATCTCTCTGTAATTTGGCGCCAGGCCACAATTTGTGGAATTAGTCTAATTATATTTGCAGTTGAAATTGTTATAGAATTGATGCCCAGTGCAAGTTTCATGGAAATTGAATATATTTGACCCTATGATCAAATAGTGACGAGTGATGATTATATGAATGCATGGGCGGCATTTAAATTAAATTCTAAATTATTCTTTATTAAAAATAGTCTAAACTTTCAATAATAGTATCATACTAACAATAAAAATAGCTAAACTATAAGCATTTTATCAAAAATATCATTACAATTGTAACTATAACCATTATTATTATTATTATTATTATTATTATTATTATTATTATTATTATTATTATTATTATTATTATTATTATTATTATTATTATTATTATTAGAATTGTTATTATTATTTTTTGCAACCAATATCACTAAATACTCCCTCATTCTCATTAAAATAAACTTTGAAGATACTACGTACACGCTTTGGTTAAAATATAAAAGAGAAAAAAATTACTCCCTTCGTTTCTTCATAGTTTTGGTGGAACTTTTCGGCACGGAGTTTTAGAAATGAACGTTAGGTGTGTTAAATAAATAAATAAAAAAGTAAGAGAGAGAAAAATGTAGAGAGAATAAGGTATAAAGTGAATAAAGTAGAGAGAATAAAGTAAGAGAGAGTAAAGTAAGAGAGAGGAAAAAGTTACCATATAAGAGCACTCCCAATGGTTAGGCGTTAGGGTCGGCGAAAAATCGCCGAATATCGCCGGATTATCGCCGGGCGTTGGGGTGAATTCGGCGATAATTCGGCGTTAAATCTACCGATTCATCGCCAACTCCCGATTCATCGCCGGATTATCGACGAATTATCGCCGACCACTGTGGGCGATAATTCGGCGATAAAAATATTTTTTGTTTTTTTTTTAATTTCCCCCTTATAAATACACACCTTCTCTTCATTCTCTCCCCATCCTCATCCCTTTTCTCTCTTGAATTTTTTTACTTTGAATTTTTTTACTTTGAATTTTTTTTTTCCATTCTTATACTATTTTTTTTTATTAATTTTCGTCGTTGTAATGTTTACTCGTGTTTAATACAACGAACTTTATTACTATTATTTGTTTAGTCTTATAAATTAAATTACCTAGCTTTATTATATACAAAAATAAAACAATTAAATTACTGTAAAAATGAAATGTTGAGTTAGGGAGAAATAAGGGAGAAACCATTGGAGCAGTTGGCTAAAAGTTGGCTAAAAACTGGGGATAAATTATGGTGCTGATGTGGCGCTGATGTGGCAGGAGTTAAGGAGAAATAAGGGAGTTTTTAGCCGGACCATTGGGAGTGCCCTAAGGATTCGACTCAACTATGAAGAAACTTCCCGAAATGGTAAAATGACTCAACTATGAAGAAACAGAGGGAGTACTATATATTGGTGAATATTGGAACCTATCTATATACATTGAATTAGAATGAGTAAATGCAGTGGAGGACGCAGGATTTTGAAGGTGGGGGGTCCAAACGTATTCCTAGTACTACGATATTTTTTTTGTTTCGAAAATTAAGAGAATCAATTACAAAAGATAGAGATATATGTAAGGTGATTGTTGATAGATACAACGCCAATGTAAAAAATCAACTTTGTCGAAAAATAAAACATAAATTATTGTAAGAAAAGACTTGAACTAATCATAGCTATATAAAAATGTAGAAAAAAAGTGATACTATAAATAAGAACGCATAAAACAAAAAATTGAGAATCAATGTAAAATGTAAGAAAAAAATTTAGTTACCGCTCTTATAGTGAGAATAAGATTCTAAAAGGCATATTATTAAAGTATAATTTTTATAAGATCTATTGTAAATAAGAAACATAATCAGTTAAAAAAAAATGGTTTTGATGGGGGGATTGATCTCTGGGGCAATCACTTGCCAGGGTTGGGAAAAACCCAATTAGGCTATTGAATTATTTAGCATAGCTATTAATATAGATAATATATAGTCATTGGTAAAATGGTTGGGGTTCCATGGGTCCCCCATGACCCTCTTTAGGTCCGCCACTGAGTAAATGGAATGTGAGGTGCACTATGATAAACTGATGTTTTAGTCGGTATAATTGGTCTGTTGAAGTACTTAATGTCAAGTTTGAGGTTTAAATTGTTTATTTCTAGCCAATTATTCTATCTTTTGGAGTTTTATGTGTTTATTGAGTATTTTAGGAAAAATGGATGGAAAAGGAGTAAAATGCGACAGAAGTGGAGAAAACTGCTACACCCGGCCGGGTGAGTTTCATGTGTATAAATTAAACCCGGCTGGGTATAATGAAGACAACGTGAGGAGTCCAGGAAGAGGTCTAAAATGGCCACCCGGCCGGGTGGATTTCCAGCACAAATATCCTACCCGGCCGGGTACTCTGGTTTGACGTGTTTGATCATTTTTTAAGTGGAAAAATCAGAAGAAAAGGCTAGGGTTCCAGAGACGAGATTCATTCGACACTTACCGCCTCCATCACTCACACACACCCCCAAGAACACTTCTAGAGAGAGAATTGAAGATTGAAGACTCTAGATCGAAAGATTGAAGACTTCATTCCTAGATTCGTTCCACAAGAGTTCTTAGTATCCATCTCTTATGTCTTTCATTGAATTCTTTGTTTCAAACATGGTTTTTGTGAAGAACATGAGTAGCTAAACATTTCTTGTAGAATTCTTGGTGATGATGCACTAATTTCATAGTTTTTATCCAATTAATTTTGTTCTTACCTTGCTCTTGTAGTTATTTGATTATTCTTGGGTTTATTCCTTTCAATTGCTTGATCACCATTTGATTGTGTAGGATTAATTAGATTAATCGGGAGATGAAATAATTAATCTGGAAATAAGAATAATTCACACCTTATTGCAATAAAACTCGGGAGAGTTGAGGTTTTGAGTGAGGTCTTTGACCTAATCGAGCTTTTGGGAGTTAGGGGTTTTAGGATTAGAAGGGGACTTCAATCCTAGCACCTAATCTACAGGTTTCTCACCTCGGAAGGGGGTTTAATCTATAATTGTGGTCGACTTAGTAATTCTAGAGACACCAAAAGGTAAGGCAATTTGATTGGATAAAAGCTTGGAGTTGTGCATTAGATCCTTGAGTTCTACAATTTTCTCCATATCATCTTTTCACTCCGTGTTTATTTGCTTTTACTTGTTTATTTGCTTATTATATGCTTTTATTAGTGTTAGAAAAAAAAAACCTTTCCCAATTCTCTAGATAGTAGTTAACGTTTGTTCGTGGTAGTTAAGTTGATACGAATTTGTCTCTGTGGGATACGATACTCTTGCTTGCTAATTGCTACACTAGCCCCGTACACTTGCGAGTATCATTTGTGTTGAAATAAAATAAAAAATAGTAAAATGACAAATTTTGTGAAATGGACGAAAATAGAAATATGTGACTAATTTTCAAGAAAGGGGGAAGTGTAATAATGTACCATATAGTCATATTACTATTTTCTCGAAATATCTATACATATGTTATACTACTAGTTTATCTTTACTTTTTTTACTTATATTTAATTTAAATGAAACTTAATTAATTACATAAATGTTTTAATAACAAATATATAATTAAAAATTAATATATATACTACTACATATATGCTAAAAATAAATAAAAGTCCACAGAAAGATAGTATTTCATTTATAACATTGAAATGGGGAAACCTGCATCTTCTTGAAAAATAATATGCTTATCCACCACATAAACGAGATTTTATTATGATTGGTTGACAATGATTAAATAAAATAAAGGTACCCAACTAACTACGTGCTCATAGTAATTGACTTTGGATAATTAGAGGCCGTTTATATATATGCTATTTTCCATTCTAATATCTCTATAGTTCTAGATAATAAATGGAGCAAACATTGACATTTTTAGTCAATGGCATGATAATATTTTTTTTTCCCAATTATTTGATGTTGTTCATGGTGGTGGCTAGCTGTTAACTAAGACATTCTTGTTTTTATTTTTATAATTTTTTGATCAACGACGGTTGAACTTTAAAGCCTTGCCTATATTTAAGCTTTTACTTTATCTTTTCACTATAAATAATCCCTTAGCTACCGAAAATGTATTTGTACGCTCTTACCTAAGTGACGGAATCGTAGAAAATAGGAGGAGCCGACCCTATACTTCCTCTATCCAAAAAATATAATTTTATTTACATTTATTTTGGGACGGAGAAAGTGTCCACGACAAAGTGTCTCACGTCTTTTTCTCTGTCTGTCCACATTTAATTGTTTTATCTACATTTTACTACTATTTACAATGAGCCTCAAATTTCATTAACTCATCTCACTCAAACTTTACTATAAAATGAATATATAAAGGTAGGGATTCGCATTTCACTAACATTTCATTACATTTTTTAAATCTGCACGAAATCAAATTAGGACACTTGGTCGACCAAGGGAGTAGTCAATTATATATGTTTTCTAAAATTAAGTAATTTAAAATGTATCCACAAAAGAAAATATAAAAATTGCGAAATAGGTAAACTAATAATAGATGCCAAATGCATAAATAAATGCCCCTTAATACGAAAAATGAGTCTAGTAGTATAACTTATATTATTCTATAAGGCTCTTCAGGTTTGAGACATTTTTTATGGTCGGGTTAGGTCTGTTACATCTTTGGGCTTGTAGGATTTTGGGCCTTAATACCTCGAAAGAGAATAGCACTAACACTATCGTAACAAGGTATTCCCTCCGACCCAAAGAAGATGATACAAAATTTTAGGAGATGTTGTTTTGTGTGTTAAGTAGTGAGAGAAATATAATTTTATAGTTGATGCGAGAAGAAACATTTTCCAAAAATAGAAATGTGACATCTTTTGTGGGATAAACTTAAAAGGAAAGTGTGACATCTACTTTGGGACGGAGGGAGTAAATTATTAAAACAGGGTTAATTGCTGATCAGTTAGGGTTTGTTTGTTTTATTTTTCAAGAGTGAACTACGTATTTAGGTCGTAGGCCATCCGCATCCCTTTCTCTTAACCGTCTCAATACTGTCTCATCCCTTCACTATTCATGAGCCCCAATGTACTTTTCACCCCATGTCTTAACTAAGAGACATCACCTCATCCCTCCATCTTTTAACCATCTCATCCTTTAACTATTCATTCAATTTCATTTTTTATTTTTATTTCCAACAAATTCAATTAATAAAAACACACTTCATTAAATAAAATAAAATTACAATTTAAAATCCTAAAAAATAAAAAAATACATAATTAAAATCTAAAAAAATAAAAAAGACATAATTTAAAATACAATTTAAAATCCTAAAAATAAATAAAAAACTACTCCTCCGGCGAATCATTCCGTGAAGGCGGTGGTGGTGGCGGAATACCAAGTTGTCCCGCCAGATAAACAATGCCATTATGATGGGCTTGAAGTTGGGTAGGCGTCATGCGGGAAGTATCCGCCATCGTGGTGGTGAAGTACATGTACATCAGGGTGTTCGGCGGCCCTTGGGAGCCCCCCTTGGCCCCTTGCGGCCGACGTCGTGTATCGGAGGAGCCTCCTGCATTGGCTGTCGGGCCCCCTGAAGGAACTGGCAGCGGAAGCGCTGGTGGATGCTAATTAATTTGCATGAATTAACATAATTTAGCAATCATTAATCACACCAATAAATCACATAATAATCAGATCTATTTAGAAGATTATTTAGACAAAATCTATTCGCGAAATTCTTACATGTATCATGCTCATAACTTGAATTAATCATGCTTTAGAATATTGAAACCTAAAACATACTTTTCTACGGAGCAGAAAAATACCTAATTAATTCTCCAAAGAATTGAAGATGACTAGCAGCTTCTCCACGTGACGCTTTGAATACTAGACCACAAATCTTCTCTCTGGTTCCCGAACTGTACTCGATATCGGTGTGGGCTGATCTCACGAGAATACTAGGACTTAAATAAAGAAGACAGAAGAAATCCTTTTGTGAATAGGAGTGGAAATCGAAAATCTCCTCAGCTGGGGGGGGGAATTTTCGAAAATTTCAGATGCTGAAATTGTGTTCTTTTCTGTCTCCTTTATTCTCCTATTTATATTAAGTTCCTTTTGGGCCCAGACAGGGATCTATGGAAGATTTTGGACATGGCTTCATCCAATTTACTTTTTACTAATTAAATTGAACCCACAATTTAATATAAGTTATAATTGGAATATTACGAGCAGCCACTACAGAAGTAATATTGAACTCTCCCCATCCAAATCCGAAATTATAAGTAATCCGGGTTTCCGTTTAACTTTCATTTCCCGCGCTTAAGATAAAAATGTCCGTTAATTAATTAATGTCTGCTATGGACTTAATTAATTAACTTCTTATTAATTCCAAGAGTGGACTTAGCATGAAACGCTTATTTATTATTCATAGAGTAATCAAACTCCAACTAGCTAGGTTCCGAATAATAAAACCTTGTTTCGCGCTCCTCTTGAGGACATTATCAAACGAGAATCACCTCGCGCACGATTCAATGTAATAGCAATCCTAGCACCGCTAGATATTGATCACCACTACCCAATATATCGGGATCATTGGGTTACGAAAAACCCGCACCATTTGATAAGTCAAAGTAATGCATAATCAATACCGTATGCTCAATGCTAACCTACATTGATTAAGAAACAAATATTATCAAGACCTCGCCTTTTAGTAGATAGCCCAAGGACAAGTCTTGCTGTTAGATCCGTTCAGTGCTATACCACACCAATGTCATCTTATTTCAGTAAGGCTTAGAAATATGCGGACTGACATTGCAACCTTTCTCGATGGATAGTCAAATTCCATCTAGGTTGTAAAATTCATCTTTTTCTTTGTTTAGAACTGACCGTGTTACCTTAAAGTGGACGACGCCCACAACCGGTCTACTAAAACAAAGACTTAGACTTTGTTAAGTTAACTTATACATTTAAACATGCATTAACATCCATTAAATGTAAAACATAACAACATTATGACAAAAATAATCTGTTTTATTCATTGGAAAATAAAATAGGAGTTTTACAGTATTCAATCACTCGAAACGTGATTTCTAGTATACAAACTCTAACAATATCCCACTTATACTCAAAACACTTTCGAGTATACAAAATGTGATAACGTCAAATTCTCCCACTTATACTGAAAGCGGATTGAGGTCTTGAATTAGTCGAACTCCCATTCCTTCAACATGGCTTTCATACGGCTTTACCGTAATGCCTTCGTGAAAGGATCTGCCAGGTTGTTCTCTGACTCAATCTTGACCACTTTTATGTCTCCTCTCTGCACTATATCTCGAATAATATGATACTTCCTCTCTATGTGCTTGCTCGCTTTATGAGCCCGTGGTTCTCTCGAATTTGCCACAGCACCAGAATTGTCACAATAAATGGTGATGCTCTTGGGCATATTCGAAACCACACCTAAGTCCAGAAGGAAGTTCTTAAGCCATACAGCCTCTTTTGCAGCCTCCGAAGCGGCCACATACTCGGCTTCCATGGTAGAGTCTGCAATGCATTTCTGCTTTACACTCTTCCAAATTACGGCTCCACCTCCTAAGGTAAACACATATTCGGAAGTTGATTTTCTTGAATCTACATCAGCTTGAAAATCTGAATCTGTATATCCTAAAGGACAGAGCTCGGCTGCATTGTAAACTAGAACATACTCCCTCCGTCCACGAATAAGAGTCTCGTTCACTTTTTCGCACTTGTTTTGTAAAAATGATAATAAATAGTTAAAGTGGTCAAATGATAAAGTAAGAGAGAGAATAATGTAGATAAGAGCCTTGTCTACATTATTCTCTCTCTTACTTTATCATTTGACCACTTTAACTATTTATTATCATTCTTACAAAACAAGTGCGAAAAAGTGAACTCGGACTCATTCGTGGAAGGGGAGAACATAGTCCTTAGTCCGATTAAGGTACTTGAGTATGTTCTTTACGGCAGTCCAATGTCCTTGGCCGGGATTTGATTGATATCTTGCTACCATGCCAACAACAAAGCAGATATCGGGTCTAGTACAAAGCATAGCATACATGAGACTACCAACTGCCGAGGCATATGGTATTCTTCTCATCTCTGCTATCTCAGATGTTGTCTTAGGACACATCTCTTGAGATAAATGGATGCCATGTCTAAAAGGTAGAAAACCTTTCTTGGCATCTTGCATGCTAAAGCGTCTAAGTACTGTATCGATGTAAGATTCTTGGGATAAGCACAACATTCTCTTAGCTCGGTTCCTAAGAACCTTGATACCGAGAATGTGTCCCGCATCACCCATATCTTTCATCTCGAACTGGCTGGACAACCAAGTTCGCACCGATGACAACATCTTTTTATTGTTTCCAATTAGAAGAATGTCATCTACATACAAAACTAAGAACAAAACATTTCCCTTTTCAACCTTCTTATACACACAGCTTTCATTAGGGCATTTTTCGAATCCAAACTTTTGAACAGTTTGATCGAAACACTGGTTCCATGATCTAGATGCTTGCTTGAGGCCATAAATGGCCTTCTTAAGCTTCCAAACCATGTGTTCCTTGCCCTTTACCACATAGCCTTCGGGTTGTTCCATGTAGATGGTCTCCTCAAGACTCCCGTTCAAAAACGCAGTCTTAACGTCCATCTGCCATACTTCCCAATCCATGTAAGCTGCTATAGACAAAAGTATACGGATCGATTTGAGCATGGCCACTGGGGAGAAGGTCTCATCGTAATCGATGTCTTCCTTTTGGGTATACCCCTTAGCCACTAGTCTTGCCTTGAAGACTTTAACTCGTCCATCGGGTCCACGTTTACGTTTGTATATCCACTTGCTCCCAATGGCAGTACAGCCTTCGGGTAGGACAAACAAATCATAGACGTCTTTGTCTACCATTGATTGTAGTTCCGAATCCATTGCTTTCACCCATTCGCAATGATCGACATCTTCCTGCGCCTCTGCAAAATTCCAGGGATCAAGTACATTGCTGTCCGAGGAGTGATCCATGCACTCACCCAAACCAATGTATCTATCGGACTCATGAGAGACCCTCCCACTGCGGCGCGACACTATAACATCTGGTGTATTAGTTGAAGTTTCTAGATTTGTTGTTACACTAGGTAATTGTTCTTGGTTAATGGAAGTTGTGACTTGAGTTAGCTCTTCAAGAGCTATCTCACTGCTGGGCTTATGATTCATTACATAGTCTTCCTCTAAGAATGTGGCATGAGTGCTCACAATCACTTTCTGATCTCTGAGACTATAGAATTCATAAGCTTTCGTTCCTCTAGGATATCCTATAAACACACATACCTCCGTCCTAGATTCCAGCTTAGTTGGATCCTTTTCCAATACATGGGCCGAAAACCCCCACACTCTGAGATGTTCCAGATTGGGCTTCCGCCCATTCCACAACTCATATGTGGTAGTAGGAACTGATTTAGAAGGTAAGTGGTCTAAGAGATAGGTTGTCGAAAGCAAAGCATGCCCCCAAAACGAAATAGGTAACCGTGCATAACTCATCATCGAGCGGACCATATTTAATAAGGTCATATTCCTTCTTTCAGCTACGCCATTCTGCTGGGGTGTGCCCGGCGCAGTCGTTTGGGATTGAATTCCCGCTACTGATAAGTAGTCCAAAAACTCGGCACTTAGGTATTCGCCTCCGCGATCAGATCGCAGGCATTTGATAGTCTTACCATGACGCGTCTCTACTTTAGCCTTAAACTCCTTGAACTTGTCAAAAGTTTCAGACTTGTAGCGCATCAAATAGACGTATCCAACTTTCGAGAAGTCATCTATAAAGGTGACGAAGT
>NC_062969.1:35939713-35972312 GCF_023119035.1 Salvia hispanica | reverse complement strand
AGAAATATGCGGACTGACATTGCAACCTTTCTCGATGGATAGTCAAATTCCATCTAGGTTGTGAAATTCATCTTTTTCTTCGTTTAGAACTGACCGTGTTACCTTAAAGTGGACGACGCCCACAACCGGTCTACTAAAACAAAGACTTAGACTTTATTAAGTTAACTTATACATTTAAATATGCATTAACATCCATTAAATGTACAACATAACAACATTATGACATAAATAATCTGTTTTATTCATTGGAAAATAAAATAAGAGTTTTACAGTATTCAATCACTCGAAACGTGATTTCTAGTATACAAACTCTAACACCCCCAACCTCTGGTGAGGCATTGCCTTCCCCGCCCTCACTAGACGAGTATTGGCCACCCGCCATGTGCTTCGTGCGTTTCGAGTTCGACCTCGTGCAGGACTGGACACCGCCATCCCACCTTTCAACGTCTTTGATCGACTGCCAAACATCGAGATTTTTGAAATCTTTATTGTTGTCGTCTTGACCCAAGCATTGAACAGAGTCATCGTCTCCTTGCGGCTGTATGGACGACGACCTAGATCCTCCTCCTCCTCTTCCTCCTCGGCTTCGCGACTGGCGGAGCTTCCACCGCCTCGTCCTCTTCCGTCTCCTCCTCTTCTAGCTCCTACCGGAATGTTTTCCGGAGTAGGTTCATCCGAAATATTCTCCCTAATTTGGGATAGTCCCTGCGTTTGCCCATACCTCGGGGCAGAGGGACGATAGTAAGCATCCACATCAAAATATGGTGTTCGGTACGCCGCCGACGTCGATGAGCCTTGGCTGCCCGGCGACGAACCGGAACCGGAAGCACTCAAAACATTGTACATGCCCCCCCCAGTTGCCAAACGCGTTCAAGTCGAAGCCGCCGGAGTTTCCGTCACCGGACAAGATGATTTATGTGTTTGTTGGTAGAATGAAATAGGAGAATGAAAAAGGTAGAATGGAGTATTTATAAAATAGGAAAAGAGAGAAAAAATTATTTTTTTTACCGTTACAACGGTAATATTACCGTTTTTTATTTAATTTTTTTTTTCTGAAAATATAATTTAAAAAAAAAAATTATTTATTGTGTCAGCAGGAAGACGACCACTCGCGGGCCGGCGAGTGGGCGTCACGCCTCGCACTAGCGATCTCCATGTGGCGCTGGCGCGTGGCGAGCTGGCTCGCCAGCTGCATCTCCAGGGCGAGACAAGCGACGAGACCGCGACGAGATGGAGGCTTGCATCGCTGTCTCGATGCGGTCTCGTATCGATCCCGCATCGAGACACGATGCGAATGCTCTTATACTTATCACGACGTATGTTTGGGGTCCCTATACTTGCAAAATATCATTTGCGCTTCTTATACTCGTACCCATGCACGTTTTAAGGTTCTTTTCACTTTTTAGCATTTTTTTTCAGACAAAAACACCTCCAAAGGATAGATGACAAATTTGTACATTATTTCTTCTTCTTCTTCTTCTTCTTCTTCTTCTTCTTCTTCTTCTTCTTTCTTTGACCTCTTTCGTCCTTCTCTAGTAGCACCGCCTTTCCCTTTTTTCACTTTAGCACCTCCGACAATGAATGTTATGTTGAAATAATTGAATAAACAATTACTTAAAAGTTCTCTATGATGATTAACCAAGAACAACGGAGAAGGAGCATAAACTATAAAGCGGAAGCGTACCATAACCCTAATTTTTCACTTTAGCACCTCCGATCCATAACGAATTGAAAGACGAAATTGCTTTGCAGCGGCTATGGATCTTCCAAACGATCAGAGACGTCCTTCACAATAACCCTAATCTTATATTTATATAAATATAAAACCCTTTATTTTTTATTCGTTCCCTCATCAAATAGAAAATCCCAATGGTATCTACATTTATTTCCATAACAAATAAATACGCTTTTGCCCAAACTTTAATCTTTAATACTCCCTCCGTCCCATTAAATATATGCAACATTTGGGAATTGGCACAGGTTTTTATGTAGTATTGTTTTATGAGTTAATGAAGAGAGAGTAAAGTAAGAGAGATGAAAAAGTAGAGATAGAGATGTTTCCATTTTAAGAAACGTTTCATTTTTAATGGGACAAACTAAAAATGTAAACGATTCATTTCTAATGGGACAGAGGGAGTAGATCATTTTAATTGGACAACTGAAAGATAGTCATACACATTAAATTAGTCATGTGGAAGCCCAAATTTCTAACAATCTCCCACTTGGGCAACACATGACACCAAATAAATGTGTAGTAACCGGATAAGCGCTCAAATATGCTATCACATAGTGTAGTCCCGAACAATATTATTATCAACCATATCGGCATAGGACTAAAGAAGCACTCACCATATTTTTTCATGATTAAACCCATCAGTAATCACATATGCAAATATAATCAACAACAGATCAAGTATGGAGTGTAGCATGGAAATTTCATGCAAGGTGATCATACATTCCTATTTCCAACTGGTCCTCCCAAAGTGAGATCAAACCAAAAATAATGGACAAAACATTATACTTTATTTCTGCAGAGAATAACATGAGTTTTATAACTACATGTTCAAAACACAATATAGAGAAATTACCAAAACTACTCCCACTGAACGGAAGTATCCTTAAACAACATAACACCCATATGGGCTACATGCCCATGAGAGACCTTGGGTGATAGTCCCTTAATGACTGGATTTGTAATCATCAAATCCATTCTCTTATGCTCTATATGTATTTGGCCATTTCAAAACCTTTATTTAACAACCAGGAAGCTCCTGTTGTTTTAGAATATGATACTACAGAGTTATTGTCACAACATAACATAAGCGGTCTTTCAATACTTTAACAATATGCAGCCTCGTGAAAAAATTTTTGCAGTCATATTCAATTTCTAGATGCCCCAAAACAATTTACGAATTTTGTTGTCATGACAGAAGTAGCTACAAGTGTTTGCTCAGCACTTCTCCACGAAATGGCTCTATAGGAAACAAACACACGTAACCTAAAATGGATCCTTTGCTGTATTGACATCTAACAAAATTAGAATCAAAATGCTTAAAGATCTCTCCAAATGATCTGATTTTCTGCATGCGACCATGTAATGCTTAGTTCTCTATTAATATCTCATAACCCGTTTTGCTGCTTCCTAATGATCCATATCGGGTCATTGAGATATCTGCCCAGCATATAAACAATTAAAATCAAATTGGGTCTAATACACACTTGAGCACACATTAGGCTCTTAATCACCGAAGCATATGGAACCTTCAGCATTTTATAAATCTCAAGATTTATCTTAGGGCACTAAATGAGACTAGGTTTGTCTCCCTTAGTCAGTGTATTTCTTTATTTGCAATTATGCATCTCAAATACTTTAGGCACCTTTTCACCATATCCCTTCTATGACAATCGAAAATTATTTCTTTCAGTTCCAAATCAAAAGAGGGTTCCCCAAGACCTTTCATCTCAAATTTCTTCGAGAGAAAATTCTTGGTGTTAGATGCATTTGCTCCCACTGAACTTGTGATACACACAACCAATAATAACATTCTTTCTGAATCCAAATGAAAGAAATACTTTATAAAATTTGCGGTACCATTGATGAGAGTCTTAATTGAGGTTGTTGAGATTGACTTTAAATGATATCATCCACATGAGATTGAACGTTTACAATAATATCATCTTGAGGTTCTTAATCTGCTTCTTTTTCAATGATAGTAATTGATACCTGAACATTGTCAGAAGTAGTAGTAGGTGGTGTCTATATAGACTCCTCCTCAAGAGTAATGTTCCTTAGCGCATTCTCCCCCCCAAACTCAACATCCTCAATGAATACTATATATCTCGTCCCAAAAATTAGTTCCTTTTGTGGGATCATAAAATTTAAAAACCCCTAAATTTTTGTGGATGACCAAAGTGAGAATATATGCTACAGTCTTTAATGTCTCTCCCAAAGTGAATGCGACAAGGAAGAATGATAAATCACACTCCTTCACATATCTTTAAGAGTTTTTTTGTCTTTCAGCTACACCACTCATGCTAGGTGATCCAAGCATGGTGTACTAAAGGACGATCCTACACTCTTCCAAATAGAGGGCAAAAGGTCTTTAACATTATTCACCTAAGGAATCATTTCTGTCGTAATATTCGCCACTACAGTCAGATTTGACTTTCTTAATGCCTTTGTTGGGTTGGAACTCAACATTAGCCCTGAATATTTTGAACTTGTCATAGAACCTCATACTTTTGACTGATTAAATATAGGTGCCCAAAACAAGAATATTCCTCTATGAATGATATAAAATATTGTTGATCATTCTAAGAAACTGAAGGGAATGAACCACAAATGTTTGTATATATAAAAACGTGTAGCTCTATTGGCACCTAATTTCTTTTGCTTAGTTTGCTTTCCTTTGATACATTGAATACACACATCAAGATCCGAATAATAAGTGGCTCTGATAGAGTGGCTCTGATACCACTTGTTTGGTGTGCCTTCCCAATTCTTAGAGAATCAACAATAGAGTGGCTCTGATACCACTTGTTGGAATAATTGAATGAACAATTACTTAAAAGCTCTATATGATGATTAACTAAGAACAACAGAGAAGAAGCATAAACTATAAAGCGGAAGCGTACCTTGATCTATAACGAATTGAAAGACGAAATTGCTTTGCAGCGGCTATAGATCTTCCAAACGATTAGAGACGTCCTTCACAATAGTCTGCCGAGAGAATACAGAGATATTGAACGTTCTTCTGACGTCTGGTGACCATAACCCTAATCTTATATTTATATAAATATAAGACTCTTTATTTTCTATTCGGTCCCTCATCAAATAGAAAATCCCATATGGTATCTACACTTATTTCCATAACAATTAAATACACTTGATCCCAAACTTTAATCTTTAATAAATCACTTTAATTGGGCAACTGAAAGATAGTCATACACATTAAATTAATTATGTGGAAGTCCAAATTTTAAACATATTAATTATGCTAACAATGAATAAAACCAACCATTCCACAATATACGAAAAATGGAGTTGTACTCTTTTATTTCTTTTTGAGGGAAAAAACAAGTTTAGAAGCCATCGACAAATACGCTAGAACTGAGGGACCATTACAGTATGTAAATGAATTTGTAATAAGTTAAAACAAAAATGTAAAGGAGAGAGAGAGCTTTTAGTTGATGAACAATCCACCGAGACACAAACCAAGGTAGAAGATATAGAATAAGAGGATGGAAAAGATTAGTTTGGATTTCTAATCAAAGGGCTACGATTGATTTGAAGGCGTTGAATAACTATAAGAATGGTATTTTTGTTGGGACGTTGATATCTAATGCTGATTTGTAGTGGAGTATTGTTTTGCAACCACGTACTGCACAATGACAATCAAATTTAAATGGATTATTTCAAGCAGTATTATACAACATGTCCACAACTCAAATGTTCTACAATGTTTTCCGGAAAGAGGAAAAAGGAAGAATGAAGGGGGGAAAGAGAAAAAATAGTGTATAAATTTGCCATTTATCCTTTGGGGTGTTTTTGTCCGAAAAAAAATACTAAAACGTGAAAAGAACTTTAAAATGTGCATAAGTACAATTATAGAGACTGCAAATGATATTTTATACGTATAGGGAGCGCAAACTTGCGTCGTGATAAGTATAAGGCCTAAATATGTACTCCCTCCGTCCCAAAGAAGATGATCCCTTTCTTGGGCGTCACGGGATTTTATGCACTTTTATTTTGTGTGTTAGGTGGAAAGAGTAAAGTAAGAGAGAGGGAATAAAGTAGGGATAAATGGATTTCTACTTTTAGTAATGAGTCATCTTGGGTGGGACAAACTAAAAAGGAAAGTGGGTCATCTTCAATGGAACGGATGGAGTAGTTCACTCTTTTTTCAATATGACTGATAAATTATTGCAATGAGTATCAATATTTTTCCTTTTGCAGTGAAATATAGAAATAATCATTTTCAATGATAATACTCTCGCTTCTCTACATTAATTGTTCCATCTTTTATCGGTGCAAGTTTTAATAAATTGTTTGACTTTGTTAAGAAAATTGGGAGGGAAAAGTTAGTGAAATGTGAGTTATACTTTTCATATAAATTTCATAATAATTGTGAGTGGAATGAATTAGTGAAATATATGATTAACTTACCAAATATAATACTCCCTGCGTCCCACAAGAATATGCACTCTTTCATTTTTAGTCTGTCCCAAAAGAATATACACTTTCCAGTTTTGGAAACTTTTTTCTCTCTAATGAGATGAGACTCATTCCTCACTAACAATATTTTAATTACTTTTTCTCTCCACTCCTCTTTTATTTTGCCAATTTTGCATTAAAGCTCGTGCCGAATCCAAAGTGTACATTCTTTGAGGACAGAGGGAATACAAGGTTACTAAATAAGATAATCAATAAGGATCAGAATAAAAAAACGACAAAATGAGACAATTAATATGGAATTGATCGATGGAGTATGATTTTTGTACACTAACAGTGTTTATTTCGCAACAAATAATAATTGTCATATACACTAATTACAACAAATTATAAAGTTATTCAATAATCAAAATATGAATAAATTTAATGAATATTTTAGCATTATCCTATAAAACAAAAGGTGGATATAAAGTTAACTAGCATTATCCCGTGCTATGCACGGACTAATATATTTTAAAACATTGATTTATTAATTTACGGATTAATATATTTTAAAACATTGATTTATTAATATAAATTAATTAATTAAATAAAATTAAAAACAATACCATTATATGAAAATTATAAATAAAAAATCTACGTGAATAAACCTTTTTGAATTTCCTTAGTTATGACCTGATTTTATAGCAATTATAGTACCATTTATGCTATTTCTTTTACCCGCATGATGCACGACTCATTATATTTCTTCCAAAAAATGTATATAATATTAAATTTCTATCCATTAAAAAAGCGTAATATAGAAAAATCACTTATAAAAAGTAGCACACAAACGTTGATTAAATTTTTTTGGATATTTACAAAAATGCAAACACACGTCAATTAAAAACAAAAAAATAAGGCAAGAAGATATCCAAGTAGCTAATACGAACACTCCAACATAATAATATTCCTTCAATTATTTGCATGAAATTAATCTAGGTATTACAAAACAAACACCAGTCTAGCATATGAAATTCTGAACTAAGATATGACCGCCATCAGTTTCTCGCGGAAATGAGAATGAATTGAATATATGAAGATAATACACTTGGGAATTGTAGAATACTTTAGAATTTACATTTTCTTTAGGTTAATAAGTAGACCGAAGCTGAACTACTTTGTAGGGAGCCAAAAACTTACACAATTGGGACCAAAGACTTCCACGTGATTTAGACACGGGAAATTTTTTTTTCCCATAATTTAATCAATTTTTTCCCTTGCTTAACAAAATAATTAAGTATAGTAATTCTTACTCCATAGAGGTGAAGCATTACAAACCTCTCAAACTTTCTATTGATCCAATTAACTTATCAGACCTTTATATGATATGAAATCTTTTTGGAGGGATTGATTACACGAAGAATATCATTTAAAATCTGCTCAACCTGATTATAGCCATTCATTTTGATTGTGCCTATAACTATAAGCACTTTAAATTGTAAGGAGTAAATTTCTGATCTTTCCTTACGTAATAATAAAATAACAATTGAATCACAATGATTATACATTAAGAAGACTCCATTAGGAAATGAAAAAGTAGCCATATTTGTTAGCATAACTATTTCTCCTTTCAATTTACACAACCTAAAATCAAAACGATAATGGAAAATGTAAATACCAAAACCAAAAAAGAAAAAAAGAAAAGAAAAAGAACCTCAAAGTGCTCGTCCAATTTTAGGAAGCATGGGGGATGTGGACCGTGGAGTAGGGTTTTATAGGAAGAAAGAAGTTGAAAACTTAATGGCATGAAAATGTGGGTAGAAAGAAAGGATTTATCGTGGACGTTCATCAAATAAAAACCTCCCACTCAATCACGTAGGCTTTTCATAGTTCATACGTTTTCAGCTTTTAATCAAACATTTATACATTTTTAATTTAATATAATTTTTAAAATTAAATGGCAATCTTGTAAATTTTATCGTGGACGTTCATCAAATAAAAACCTCCCACTCAATAACGTAGGCTTTTCATAGTTCACACGTTTTCAACTTTTAATTAAACATTTATACATTTTTAATTTAATATAATTTTAAAATTAAATAGCATAAATTTTTTCAAAACTATCCTTTTATATATTGTATAGATAGATTAGGTACTTTAATTCCACGTTTTTCTTTTTGGACAACTTTTTGACCTCTGGGAGTGTCAAATCTGTCGTTAATATTTCGGGCAAATTAAATTGGAGTAAGTAGTAAAATTAATTATGTACTCAAATTCCACGTTTGTCTTCGACAACTTTGCAACCTCTAGGTTCATCTATATGCAACGAAAATCACACGCTCAAAGCTCTCTTTTTTTTTTTTTAAATATAGTAAATAGATTGGAAAGGAATGATGAAGAAGGAATAGATTTTCTCATGCCACCTGATTCTTCTTCCATCTAATTTTAAATCCTAGGAAATCTGTAATAATTCAAAAAATGGAAACTAATAACTAAGAAAAGAAATTATAAATTCTAAGAATAAAAAACCTTGACAAAAATATTCAAGAACGAAGTTTAAATAATCAAAAGCGGATAAACGAGCATTGTATGATAAAATTTTATATGTTAAGCACCCGGACAATGGTCCAACACGATGAAGATTCCCACCGAATTCAAAACTTTATTATTTTTAATTAATTACTGTCTCATTCCATTAAAGCATGAAAAATAATTATGCAACAATTTTGATAAATTTAATTTTATTGTCTGTATAATGTGCAGTGAAAAAGGTTACTCCCACTCTTTGATACTCTATCTCTCTATACATGATAGTGTATCACTTCGGTTGTGTGTCTCTCTATCCTTGATAATATCGTTCTACCTTTGGTTCTCTCTCTCTACAATTGTCTTATCAATACACAATCTCTCTCTCGATGGCGTTTGTGGCATGAAAGAATTATAATAATTGGTTGATAGTTCAATAGTACTTTCAAATACAAGTTTCTTGACAGAGATACACTTATCGAGTGATAAGCGTCCGAAGATCGGCGATCGAAGATAGATTTTCCGTCGCAGAACGTTAGGTCCGCCGAAGAGAATGATAAACACGATTAGGTTTCTCGCTGAAAGAAGAAGGATATATAAATAGTAAAATGAATTTTGTATTTTTTTTTATTGAAAAACATAACAATGTCTCATATTTGTAATGAATACGAAAATAAATATATTAAGCATAAATGGAAAAGATACAATGTGTGAGTATTTACCTGTTAGTAAAAGAACTATAGAAATAATAATAAAGTGATGCCTTCAAAGAGAAGTGTTTGATTGAGCAACAATTTTATTGCATACACGTAGATCGCATACAAATTTATGGCACTGTAAGGGAAAACTCGTCGCTCATATTTATTATAGGCATTTTTATCTAAAAATTTGTAATGACTAAATTATATCGAAATGAAATTAATGACCAAGGGAGTATTTGCTTTAAGGATGGCAAAAACAAAAGTTGATCATAATTCTGGAGACATAAATTTTTATACTAACAATCACTTAAACGTGGAAAGGGTTGACTCCAAAAGATAGGTCGTTCAAATATGGCATACGTTTTTAAGAAATAAACGTCTATAAATTGGATGATGATGAATACCAAATAAGCACACAACAGAATCAATTTCCCATTCCTCAGTCCTCACTTATGTTAAACATGGCATACCTTTCTTTTACCATCACAATTCTCTGCATATTAAGTATTATTACACTCCCAAAATATGCATCACAAATACCAAACACAAACACTTTACAAACCTACATTGTTCATGTGGAGGCACCTGAGACACACCTTATGTCTCAATCTCATTCTCAGTCCGAAGATCTAGAGAGCTGGTACCGCTCTTTTCTCCCGGCTACCACAGCTAGCACGAGTGAGGACGAGGCGCATCTAGTCTACTCATACCGCCACGTGTTTAAGGGATTTGCTGCTAGGCTTTCGCCCAACCACGTCAAAGATATGGAGAAGAAGAAAGGATTCATCTCAGCACGGCCTCAGAAACCGATGTCTCTGCACACAACACACTCTCCCAGCTTCTTGGGGTTGAACCAGAACACAGGTTTCTGGAAACACTCAAATTATGGAAAAGGTGTGATTGTTGGAGTGTTGGACACCGGAGTACTTCCTGAACATCCGTCCTTCAGCGACAAAGGGATGTCTCCGCCGCCAGCTAGGTGGAAGGGAAAGTGCCAATTCAACCACACAACGTGCAACAAAAAAATTATAGGAGCAAGATACTTCAGTGCTAAGGACCAAAGCCCAATAGATGATGACGGCCATGGCACGCACACTGCCAGCACTGCTGCTGGGAATTTTGTTGAAGGGGCGAATGTTTTTGGCAGTGCCAATGGGACAGCTGCGGGCGTTGCACCACATGCTCATCTATCCATCTACAAAGTATGCTGTGCTGAAGGTGATATCCTTGCTGGGTTGGATGCAGCTGTTGAAGATGGAGTCGATGTGCTATCACTTTCTCTATCCTTGGACTCAGGAGGCTTGTATGAAGATGCTATTGCAATCGGTGCATTTAGCGCGATGGAGAAGGGCATCTTTGTTAGCTGCTCAGCTGGAAACGGCGGTCCAGGGCTCACATCCGTATTAAACGGGGCGCCTTGGATTCTCACAGTCGGAGCAAGCACCATAGACAGAAAAGTAGGAGCAAGAGCAATGTTGGGAAATAACCAACAATTTGATGGCCAGTCAGCTTTTCAACCAAGGAATGTTCCTAAAAAGCACTTCCCGCTTGTTTATGCAGGGATGCTCAACGCTTCCGACGAATATGCGCTTAACTGCTTCAACGACTCACTCAGCCAAAGCGACATCCGAGGGAAAATAGTGGTGTGTGAGTGTGAATATGGCATATTAACACCAGTCGAAATGGGGGAAGCAGTGAAGAGTGGTGGTGGTGCCGGCATGATTGTCTTAAACTCTAAGGCATACGCAAACACCACCTTCTCGGAAGCCCACGTCCTTCCGGCCACACACCTCAACTATGCAAACGGGTTGAAGATCAAAGCTTACATAAATTCAACAAGAAATCCCACCGCAATAATTTCTTTCCACGGCACATTGATAGGCAATGATCATCACGCGCCTGCCGTTGCTGGATTTTCTTCCAGAGGACCTAACTATCCAAGCCCTGGAATCCTGAAACCCGACATTTTAGGCCCTGGAGTCAATATTTTAGCAGCATGGCTGTAACACCTAACCTTTTTGCGTTAAGATTTTATTTTGAGAACGAGCGAATGATAGATCTCGAGTAAAATACCGTCTTTGTTTGATTGGTTGCGATTAGAAATAGTAAATGCTTGAATTGTTGTTGGTTAATCGTGTAGGGAAAGTAGTTGACGAAATTGACGTGAGATTCGTCGATGAGAAAATTGAACGTTCGTTTACGAGTATTTGAAATAACACCAAAGTACTAAAATAAACCACCACAATTTAATCAATGTTCTAAATCAAATATTTGGGCCTATCACCTTTATCTATCTTGTTCTAGCCTATTTATTTTTTTAGTTGGGACCAATTTTGAGAAGCCCAATTCTTCATTAATTCAAATTTCAGCCAAAATAACTACCACTCCTCCAACTATCCGGCGGTTTCCGCAATTCTCTCCACTCTCTATTCATTCTCCAACAAATGCAAATCTTGACAGATACTCTTCCTCACTTCAGTTCCCAACTTTTCACACAAAACAGTGAGTTCAAGTTTCATCGCCCATTATCTTTTTTCCAGCAAAGTCAAATTCTTCTTTACCAAAAGGTATACCCCTTCAATTCCATATGAATGCAAATCTCTACATTTTAATCCCATGGCACAATTTCTTGATATCACAGATTGACAGAAATAGGTGGAAAGACAGTAAAATTTTCCAAACAAATCCATCCTGCAGTTGCAAGTTCTTTTCGAAGGTATATTTCTCTAATTTCGGAAATCTTCCACAGCATATCATTAACGATAGTTGGCGGACCAGAACCAAAACTGATTTTGTTGATTTCCTTGAAACGGTTGAGTGATACGTTTTTGATAAAGCTTTGATCTTTAATGCTTTTCTAGCTTTTGCTTACCTTCAACTTTAATTTTGGAATATACTTATGCCTACCCATAAATAGTTGAAATCGGACAATTAGAAATTTAATAAAAGGTTTAGATGTGGGGAAAAGGCGGAGAGGTTGTGAGTAGCGGCGCTGCCCGATGGAGGAGCTGACTGCCTGGAATGACGGGCGGATAATGGGGGCCAGAGGAAGTGGCGCCACGGTGGAGTCAGCTTTGTGCTTCTAATCTTGGAATTCTTAGTTCTTAAATTGAGACACCAAATTTGAGAGATGATTTGTGAATTGTAGAAGAATGATAGAGAGTGAGAGAGCGTGAGTTTTACTAGAGGCAGAGAGTGAAGATTTGACACAGAGAGAGAGAGAGTTGTTGCGTTTGAAATGAAAATGGAGAGAGATACGTTGGTGATGGCTGGGAGTATATTTTAGTTCATTTGTTAAATGGCTTGGGCCATTTAATTTATCTACAAATTTTGGGCATGTACTTATATAAAAATGTGTTGGGACGGGACTATATATAGTTTTTGATTACTTATTCTTCATCCTTAGTTTTAGTTTGTGCCCCTAATTAATTTTTATTCTTTTTAGTATACTTGGCATCTATTAAGAAATAGGCCAACTTATTTGTCCAAAGAATTGAAGATGGCTAGCTGCTTCTCCACGTGACGCTTTGAATACTAGACCACAAATCTTCTCTCTGGTTCCCGAACTGTACTCCGATATCAGTGTGGGCTGATCTCACCAGAATACTAGGACTTAAATAAAGAAGACAGAAGAAATCCTTTTAGGAATAGGAGTGAATTTTGAAATCTCCTTCAACTGGGGGGGACGAAAATTTTGAATTTTTCAGTATAAAAATTGTGTTGTTTTTCTGTCTCCTTTATTCTCCTATTTATATTAAGTTTCTTTTGGGCCCAGACAGTGGATCTATGGAAGGTTTTGGATATGGGCTCATCCAATTTACTTTTTTACTAATTAAATTGAACCCACAATTTAATATAAGTTATAATTGGAATATTACGAGCAGCCACTATAGAAGTAATATTGAACTCTCCCCATCCAAATCCAAAATTACAAGTAATCCGGGTTTCCGTTTAACTTTCATTTCCCGCGCTTAAGATAAAAATATCCATTAATTAATTAATGTCTCGCTATGGACTTAATTAATTAACTTCTTATTAATTCCAAGAGTGGACTTAGCATGAAACGCTTATTTATTATTCATAGAGTAATCAAACTCCAACTAGCTATGTTCCGAATAATAAAACCTTGTTTCGCGCTTCTCTTGAGGACATTATCAAACGAGACTCAGCTCGCGCACGATTCAATATAATAGCAATCCTAACACCACTAGATATTGATCACCACTACCGAATATATCAGGATCATTGGGTTACGAAAAACCCGCACCATTTGATAAATCAAAGTAATGCATAATCAATACCGTATGCTCAATGCTAACCTACATTGATTAAGAAAAAAATATTTATCAAGACCTCGCCTTTCAGTAGATAGCATAAGGACAAGTCTTACTGTTAGATCCGTTCAGTGCTATACCACATCAATGTCATCTTATTTCAGTAAGGCTTAGAAATATGCGGACTGACATTGCAACCTTTCTCGATGGATAGTCAAATTCCAACTAGGTTGTGAAATTCATCTTTTCTTTGTTTAGAACTGACCGTGTTACCTTAAAGTGGACGACGCCCACAACCGGTCTACTAAAACAAAGACTTAGACTTTGTTAAGTTAATTTATACATTTAAACATGCATTAACATCCATTAAATGTAAAGCATAACAACATTATGACTAAAATAATATTATTTTATTTTCCAATAATTGATGGGGTTTGGTGCCCCTTGCACAGCGGAAGATTTGTACAAAACAAATAAATCAGATAGGATCTATTTGACCGATTATGCGATTAATCAATTGACATGTTAAACAGATAATTGCATGCTAGAACGCAAATAATTCATGCTCAAAGAAAGTAAATCCTAAAACATGAATTCTACGGTTTAGGGTTACGATTTGATTCTCCAAAGAATCGTCGATTGCTCGCGCCTTCTCCACGTGATGATCTTCAATACTAGACCACGGATCTTCTGACTGGTTCCCGAACTGTATCTCGATATCAGGGTGGGCTGATCTTATCAAAATACTAGGAATCGAATAAAGAAGACAGAAGAAATCATTCTCCAATTAGGAGAGAAATTCGAACTCCTCTAGGTAGAGGGGGACGAAAATTATGAGTAATAATAATGAATGATTTCTATCTCCTTTATTCTCCTATTTATATTAAGTTCCTTTTGGCCCCAGACAGGGATCTATGGAAGGTTTTGGATATGGGCTCCCCCAATTAGCTTTTTACTAATTAAATTGAACCTACAATTTAATACAAGCTTATATTGGAATATTACGAGTAGCCACTACAGAAGTAATATTGAACTCTCCCCATCCAAATCCGAAATTACAAGTAATCCGGGTTTCCACTTTGTTTATTATTTATTTTCCGCGCTTAAGATATAAATGTCCATTAATTAATTAATGTCTACTATGGACTTAATTAATCAACATCTTATTAATTCCAAGAGTGGCCTTAGCAAGAAACATTTATTTATTATTCATAGAGTAATAAAACTCCAACTGGCCAGTTTTCCGAATAATAAAACCTTGTTCGAGCTCCTCTTGAGGACATTATCAAACTAGACTCACCCCGCACACGTTTCAACATAATAGCAATCCTAGCACCGCTAGATATTAATCACCACTACCCAATATATCAGGATTATTGGGTTGCGAAAAACCCGCACCATTTGATAAGTCAAAGTAGTGCATAATCAATACCGTATGCTCAATGCTAACATATGTAGATAAAGAAATAGTATTTTACCAAGACCTAGTCTTTCAGTAGATAGCATAAAGACATGTCTTGCTGTTAGATCCGTTCAGTGCTATACCACACCAATGTCATCTTATTTCAGTAAGGCTTAGAAATATGCGGACTGACATTGCAACCTTTCACGATAGGTATTCTAAGCCTATCTAGGTTGTGAAATTCTTCTTTTTCTTTTGCAAAGCATTGCATAGATCTGACCGTGTTACCTTAAAGTGGACGCCGCCCACAACCGGTCTACTAAGCTAAAGACTTAGACTTTGTCTGCTTCTTATACATTTAAATGTTTATAGAACATCTTATAAATGCACAAGCAAACGCAATGTAATAATAATAGTGGTTCTATTCATGCGTAACTGCTCGAATAATACTGAATCGGGTTAAAAGTGGATTGTAGAGTTTTACGTATACAAGCAATGTTCTATTCGCGCGGAACTTGCTCGAAACATGCTTTTCAGTATACCAAACCTAACAATCTCCCACTTATACTCAAAACATGCTTTCGAGTATACCCACTGCCAAAAACTCTCCCACTTATACTCAAAGTAGGTCTTTGTACTAGATATATCGAACTACCATTCATTTCACCAAGTGAAAGAAAAATCTGCTTGGTTGTTCTCTGATTATATCTTTTTCACCATAATGTCTTTGCTGCATTCTTGATCTTTAATTAATTTCATCCCCATATGTGATTGCTTAGCTTAATAAACTCGTGTGTCCCTTGAGTTAGCCTTCACTAGAGTAATCAAAAAATAATACTCATAGGCATACTCAAACTTACGATTAAAGCTATTAGGAAGATATTCCTAAGGTAAACACATATTCAGAGGATGACTTACTCGATCACTGATTAGTCATAAAACTAAGACAGTGTAACCCCAAGGACATTACATGAATGACTGGTAAACTAGAATATAGTTACTAGTCTTTCTCAAGCACTAGGGTACATTCATTACCTCAAATCGGTAACTCTAAACCGTAGAATTCATGTTTTAGGATTTACTATCTTTGAGCATGAAGTATTTGCGTTCTAGCATGCAATTATCTGTTTAACATGTGAATTGATTAATCGCATAATCGGTCAAATAGATCCTACGTCTGATTTATTTATTTTGTACAAGTCTTCCGCTGTGCAAGGGGCACCTAACCCCATCATCTTCTTCGCCGGAAACCCTAACCCTAACCCTAGAAACCCTAACTCTAGTCGCCCAGCCCTAGCGGCGCATGACCGAGAGCAGCCATGCCGAGAACGGCGGCTGCTGGTTCGCGCGAGGCCGCCGGGCAGTTGGAGTTCGCCGGAAAGGCGCGGCTCCGGCCGCGTATCTGTTTTTACGTCGACGGAGGGAGTGTCTCGGCGGTAATACGCCGGGAGAAAGAGAAGAGGAAGCAGCGCGCCTCCGGGCGCGGGCTGCCGGCGAAGGCTGGACGGCGAACTCGCCGATCCGGCGAGCTTATCTCCGGTGATATTCGTCGTCGTTGATTCGTGCAAACCTCGAACAACGAGATAACGATGATAGATTATTTAATGATTAATTAATTCATAAATTAAAAGATATCATTAAAAATAATATTATTAAATAAATAATATTTTTTGGGAAGATTTCCCTAGATTTTAGGAATATTTTGATTATTTTCTATATCTATGAATATTTCTATAGATAAGAATAATTTAATAGTTTCCTAATTATAATATATATCTAGAATCTATAAGTAAGATAGATATATATATAAGATTACATTAAATAATATAAAATTATTTTCTTCCTAATCTTGAACTTGGAAATTATTATATGAATTTAATTTTTCATGTCTAATTAAGATTATAAATAATGTACTTTATTTTAGATATATCTTATAGTATGACATGAATAAGAATTAAATTCTAGATTAATAATTCCTAAACTAAGATACTAAAGATAATAAAAGATTTAATTATTCAGTCAATTAAATACCAACAGAATTTAGTTAGTCTTAATCTGGCTTAAGGCTAAAGGATAGTTAATGAAAAACCATAACCCAAATATCTAAGCGATAATTATGAACTAAAAGTTTATATATGGTCTCCATCGGTTGGACTGCCAAATTTGTGAAGTTGATTTTCTAATATTATCGCCACCTACAGAGTAGGGACAATAATCCTACGAAAACAACAAGTTCATAAGGGCGGACTTCTCACATAATAAATAGAATGAACTAGAAAGTGGTTCCCAATATTATTGCCACCTGCAGAGTGGGGACAATAATCCTAAGGAACTGCGAGTTTCAGGGTTCAATCAGAATTTATGAGATAGCTTGGTTTTGTTGTCAGCACATGAACATTGTTATGGGAGTGTGTTGTAGAAATAAAATTCTGTAATGCTAAATCTGATGGTCGTGCTTAGGCAACATTCGGCGTATTAACCTCCAGAGGAGGATGCAATTGATGTGTCGGTGTTGTGACCAGTAAAATTGTCAAAATTTTAATGCGTATTAACCTCCAGAGGAGGATACAATTTATTAATTTTGTTGTTGTAAGATTTTGAAAAGTTTTATGGTTAATCTACTCAATTTCCTTACATAAGTTTATGACAAATAGTAAATTCTTCTGTTTGCAGTGCAATAAAATCCGTCAAGATGTCTTTTAATCCTATTTCTGCCATTTTCAAAGAAAACAAACTCGAGGGCCATAATTACATGGAATGGAAACAAAACTTGGATATCGTTCTCACAGTCGAAGAGTACAAGTTTGTGCTCACTACTCCACGCCCAGCTGTGCCAGCAGCTAATGCCGCGCAAGCACTGCGGGATGCGCATAGACGGTGGCATAAGGCGAATGAGATGGCTAAGTGCTACATGTTGGCTTCTATGTCATCAGTACTCAAGCATCAGCATTCTGCAATGAAAACTGCCGCCGAGATTATGACAAATCTCACAAATCTTTTTGGTTCTCAGAATCGAACGGCTAAGTCTCAAGCCTTTCAAAGTATCATGACGAAGACAATGAAGGAAGCCTCGTCAGTGAGGCAACACGTCCTCGAGATGATGAGTCACCTCAACCAGATTGAGGTTTTGGGAGGGACGATCGATCCCGAGTCCTAGGTTACTATAATCCTTCAAAGTCTCCCCCCTAGCTTCCAATAGTTCAAGCTCAATTTCGAGATAAACAAGCGGAATTACACTTTGGCAGAGCTGCTGACTAGAGCTGCTAACTGAACTTCAGTCGGCGGAGGACCTTATGGTTCAAGCTAAGGTAGCTATGCTGAGTTTACCTTAGGAATATCTTCCTAATAACATTAATTGTAAGTTTGAGTATGCCTATGAGTATTATTTTTTGATTACTCTAGTGAAGGCTAACTCAAGGGACACACGAGTTTATTAAGTTAAGCAATCACATATGGAGATGAAATTAATTAAAGATCAAGTACGCAACAAAGACATTATGATGAAAAAGATATAATTAGAGAACAACCAAGCAGATTTTTCTTTCACCTTATGAAATGAATGGTAGTTCGATATATCTAGTACAAAGACCTACTTTGAGTATAAGTGGGAGAATTTTTGGCAGTGGGTATACTCGAAAGCATGTTTTGAGTATAAGTGGGAGATTGTTAGGTTTGGTATACTGAAAATCATGTTTCGAGCAAGTTTCGCGTGAATAGAATCTTGCTTGTATACGTAAAACTCTACAATCCACTTTTAACCCGATTCAGTATTATTCGAGCAGTTCCGCACGATAGAATCACTATTATTATTACATTGTGTTTGCTTATGCATTTATAAGATGTTTTACAAACATTTAAATGCATAAGAAGTAAACAAAGTCTAAGTCTTTTGCTTAGTAGACCGGTTGTGGGCGTCGTCCACTTTAAGGTAACACGGTCAGATCTATGCAATGCTTTGCAAAAGAAAAAGAAGAATTTCACAACCTAGATAGGCTTAGAATACCTATCGTGAAAGGTTGCAATGTCAGGTCCGCATATTTCTAAGCCTTACTGAAATAAGATGACATTGGTGTGGTATAGCACTGAACGGATCTAACAGCAAGACATGTCTTTTAATATCTTGAATAAGTTTGTCACCAGACCTTTTAATATCTTGAATAAGTTTTTGAAAAACATCAATGTTATCCTCAATGTCCTTGAAAGATCAAGTTTAAATTTAAACAGCTTTTTTAGCAAATACATTCTTGATGACATTGAGGTTTCAGTATACAGAGTATCTAGTTTTTCTCATAGCTCAGAGGCAGACTCAATGGTGCCAACCTTCCTAATCACAGAATCAAAAAGGTTGAGTATAATAGCGGACCTAGCTAATTCATTCATTTCTGCAGCTTTATTTGCAGACTCAGTATTAGGGACTTTATCCTCAACAGATTTGAAAACTTTTTGCTGAATTAAATCAGTTAATTCATTCATTTCTGTTTCCAAATCACAAAATCATTTTTTCCATTAAAGGGGACAATGCCAACTGGTTGGGACACATTGAGAAAGATTTTAACACACACAAAAGTACAAGAAACCCAGAGAGCACAACAAGCAACCCTGCTTTCACAGAGAGTGGTCTTAAACACACAACAGTCAAAGAGACCACTTAGAACAGAGGGGTTTCTCATGCAAGAAACACAGATGCACACTTACAGCAAAGGCACACACGCACAGGAGACACCTCAAAGTGATCCCAGACTCAAGAATCAAGTCCAGAAGGAGTTCCTCCCTATCTGTCACGTGTACCCCGGCAAGAGGATTTCCCAGTTCAGAATCACCCAATGTATGGGGGCACAAGGGGTCACTCAAGGCGGTTAAGACATATGGTGGATAGGTAATTCACTCAAGAACACAGAGTCAAGCTCTGAGATACACACTTTGAGATTAAAGAAAACACTCTGAAAGCGGCAACGAAAGCAAAAAAAGTTGTAAAGAGGAGCACCAAGAAACATGCACAGTAAACAAGAGCAGAGAAGCCTAAGCCACGACCAATGGCAACTACCAGCAACAACTGCCCAAGCCTAAAACTAGAAAGCTGTAAAAGTTTTAGGGATCAAGCCAATTTACCAGAGCGGAAACCCTTCGTTAAGGACAATCCGACTATACCTGAGAGCCTATACCGGAGGCTTGAGCTTTACTCTGAAGAGCCCACCTCCTTTTAATTTGCGACCCGGTGTGCCCAAGTGATCCCCCCATGGCTCTGATACCACTATAGGGATCAGATCATTCGGGATTCACTAATTACCGGGACATCTTTTATTGATTGAGCTCTGAGATGGTTAATCTCAGAAGTTACAAGTCAAGTACAAGAGAAGTATCAAGATTACAAGTAATCTAGAACACTGAGATGTCTAACTATTACTGATAGTAACCCTAATTGGAACCCTAACTATTTCCAGATTCTTGACCAATCTGGAATCCAAGTTCTGGCCCAATTAGAACCTGCACACTAAGATAGATAGATCAGTAAACCAACACAAGACCCTTTCGGATCTAAGTAACAACAAGTAACAACAACTAAGACTGAATAGTAAGGATATGGCTCAGGTCCCAACAGTGACTACACTAGGCCAAGGACCTCCCCACACGCTTCTACCACAAGTCACACGATGAGAAACCTTTGAATGCTAGGTCAGAAAACCCTAGCCACACCAGCTGCCACCCAAACTGTCAGAACAACCCGCAATCACTAGGAAACTCACAAGATCCTCACAAGTTCTCACTTCTTGAACGCCAGACTTCACCAGATTCAAACCTTAGGTAAGAATCCTCCAAGCACTCTGATGGAAACCGAGAAAGTCTCTAAACTCAAGATCTAAACCGCTAGAACCCACTAAAACAAGGATTAATCGGTGTAAACGAAAGATCAGAGGAGTTCACCGGCGAAGTCGCCTGAAAACAAGAGCGAGAAAGAAGAGAGAAGGCAGAGAGAGTTCTGGAGTGAGAGAGAGTAGAGAGTAGAATATAATAGGGTAAGTGAGAGGTCGGCCTCTCACTTAACAAACACAACTCAAGATCAACGGCCTCAAAGCAGGATCCGGGTGAGAGCTCCACGTGGCAAGCATCGGTGTGGCCTGGTAAGTAATGGGTTAAGCCGGTTTGGGCCTCCCTTACACAAACATTGGGCTCCAGTATTTAATCAGCTGGGATCAGCCCAATCAATTAAATTCAAAGACCCAACACATATGTAGACCACTATTATTCAACATTTTCGACATGAGATTTAAGAAAGTTGTGTTTAGTGAGATAAATAAAGTAAAATAAAGTAGAGGAGAAAATAAAATAAGAGAGAGAAGAGAGAGTAAATTAAAAGAAAGAATAAAGTAGTGTGATTAGATATTTTGTTTTTAGCCAAAAAGATAAATGACTCCAGTAATTTGGAACAAACCAAAATGGAATATGACTCCAGAACTTGGACAGAGGGAGCATGTTATTTCCTCCCAGCAACTGGGACAGAAGGAGTATGTTATTTCCTTTGTGCTGATCTTGTTGGTATCTTTATGTTTAGTTAAATGGGCACATATCCTTTCATTGGCTTAACAAAAACATTACTCTAATTACGATCAAACACAAGTCATCATCGATCACCTATTTTTGCTTTCGTTGTGGTTTCCACTTCTATTTTAATTGTTCTAACTTTTGTTGATAGGATATGTTAGTTTAAAACAAGACATGTCGATTATCTGATCAAGATAAGTAATGGAGATGTCAAAGAAACATAAAGATGAATATTTCTTCAACCACTCATGCCAAAAAGTTAAAAATTTCATTTGTAAAGGATAATTCTCTCACATTTCCCAATCCTTCACCCACAATAAAAAAAATGTTAGATTTTTTTATTCCGGAGTATCCAAAAAAAAATAGTTTCATTCCAAAATGAAAATATTTTCTCTCATACTTAGCCTAAATTTTTTTTATATATTTTACCCACTTTTTCTCATTTTCACTTATTTTACCATTTTCAGTAAAACTCATCTTATCTATTTATGAACCTATTTATTGTGGAATGAGGGAGTATAAAAAAAATATAAATTTCATATTTAATTATTAATTTTATAACCCTAAATAATACTCCAAATTATAGAAATTTAGTAGTAACACGTTCTTAAAGCATCAACAACGCCTAACCACTAGTTCTTTAGCCCTATATTATTCAATTGTTTTTCCGCACTATCCCGATCTTGAGCACTACTTGTTCACTGAGGACTAGACTATTAACAAACTTTTCCCATTTTTATTTGATTTGTGAAATGTAAGGCATGAAAACCGCTTCTTCAACTTGGAGATTTCCAAAGAAACGATGAATCCTACGAATCCTACTTCTCTGTAAAGATTAAATTAGAAAAAAAATGAACATTTGGGAAAAGTGAAGTAAAATGAATATGAGATTGTTACTCCATATCATAAAAATACGAAGGTTCAAGTGTTGTTTAAGTTATGAGGTTTTGTTGTTTGAATAAAATGGATAAGAATATAAAGATAGTCCATAAAACAAGTTTGAAATGCTTTCTCTCCCTCTACTATAATTCGTGTTGCTAATTTCAGTAATAATGTTTCATTATAAGTAAGATCAATAAAAGAGGGGACAGTTTTAGATTTGAGAAAAAAAATTCTTAATTTATCTTGTTTGACTTTGCTAATTCGTTTACCTAAGAAAATAGACAAAGTTATGACATTGCTAAATCATATACTTCCCAATCCACAAAAAACATGGATAAAATTTTGAATAACACAAATTTCGTTTACCTAAGAAAGAGAGAGGTAGGGTAAAAGTTTTGAAAGAAGTGTTAGTGGATTGTGGGGTCATATATGGGGTTATTATTTGTTTAAAACTTTTCATATTTAGAATTGGTCTAATTTTGGTGAACGGCTGAAAATTGTAAAATTAGTCTATTTTGTGGACGAAGGTAGTTTTAATTAGGAATCTGAACATGAAAATTAAAAATGGAAGTTTACCCAACAGTGAATGCTCAACTGATATTGCTGGAAACAACATAATTTATAGTAATCAAATAGTACAACTTAGAACTGACTAGAAGATGGCAAGGAGATAGCTATAGGGCTCCGCACAGAGTGCTTTGAAGAAGTCCATTTCAAGAACCCTTGAACAAACGTGACATTTGGAGCAGACGCGAGTAGTTTGAACGTAACCTCGTACTTCATTTTCTGGTTTCGCTTTGTGAACTCGAGTGTGGCCGGCTCAACTTTGACATCAACGCCACGTGGCGCGGATATCACGACGCGGTAAGATGAGTCTGGCTCCCCGACGTTAGTCACAATCCTCGTGTAAACCTGTGAAGTCAATTGGCCATGGAAAATAACGGAGAAGGAAGGATAGTTCAGCTGGCCTTCCGGTATCCTCGATTCCACTGAGCAATTCACCCTCCTCTGTAGAAAAATTCCAACCTGGCGGTTCGTGTAGTTCAAACCGCAAAGGTATGGAATGTAATCTTTGGGCAGGATGTCGTAGACGAGCCCCGGATCATTAGCTCTTGATGGATTCACTTGGCCTGCCCCCGTGGCAAAGATGTCGGCTGGAAGGGACTTCTCGTCCTCAATCGGATTATGAGCGAGGTTCACGACGTCTGCAGTTGTCATGATGGCGGACTTGATCGCAGCAGGGGACCAATCAGGATGCGCGCTTTTCAGCAGAGCCGCCACGCCGCTCAGGTGTGGGGCCGACATTGAGGTGCCTGAAACTATGTTGAAATTGGATTCTGTGTTGTGTTTGTTTTCAACAGAGGTGGGCCATGCTGCAAGGATATTGACTCCAGGGCCTAAAATGTCTGGTTTCAGGATTCCAGGGCTGGGATAGTTAGGTCCCCTGGAGGAAAATGCAGCAACTGCAGGTGCGTGATGATCATCGCCTATTAATGTGCCCTGGAAGGAAATAGTGGCGGTTGGCTTTCTTGTCGAATTAATGTATGCTTTGATCTTCAACCCGTCTGCATAGCTGAGGTGTGTGGTCGGAAGGACGTGGGCTTCCGAGAAGGTGATGTTTGCGTATGCCTCAGAATTTAAGACGATCATGCCGGCACCACCACCGTTCTTTACTGCTTCCCCCATTTCGATTGGTGATATTATCCCATATTCACACTCACACACCAGTATTTTCCCTCGGATGTTGCTATGGCTAAGTGAATCGTTGACGCAGTAAGGCGCGTATTCGTCGGAAGCGTTGAACATCCCTGCATAAACAAGAGGGAAGAGCTTTTTTGGAACATTCTTTGGTTGAAAAGCTGACTGGCCTTCCAATTGTTGGTTATTTCCCAACATTGCTCTTGCTCCCACTTTTCTGTCTATAGTGCTTGCTCCAACTGTGAGGATCCAAGGTGCCCCATTTATTAGATTCCAGTGCCTTGGACCCGCATTTCCAGCCGAGCAGCTAACAAAGATGCCCTTCTCCATCGCGCTAAACGCACCGATTGCAATAGCATTGTCATACAAGTATTCTGAGTCCGCAGATAGAGAAAGTGATAGCACATCCACTCCGTCTTCAACAGCAGCGTCCATCCCGGCAAGGATATCACTATCACTACAGCATACTTTGTAGATGGCTAGATGAGCATGTGGTGCAATTCCTGAAGCTGTGCCGTTGGCGCTGCCAAAAACATTCGCCCCTTCAACGAAATTCCCAGCAGCAGTGCTCGCAGTGTGAGTGCCATGGCCAATATCATCGAGTGGGCTTTGGTCGTTGGCACTGAAGTATCTTGCTCCAATGATTTTGTTGTTGCATGTTGTGTGGTTGAATTGGCACTTCCCCTTCCACCTAGCTGGTGGCGGAGACATCCCCTTGTCACTGAAGGACGGATGTTCAGGAAGTACTCCGGTGTCCAACACTCCAATAATCACACCTTTACCATAATTGGAGTGTTTCCAAAAGCCTGTGTTCTGGTTCAACCCCAAGAAGTTGGGAGAGTGTGTTGTATGCAGAGACAGGGGTTTCTGAGGCCGTGCCGAGATGAAACCTTTCTTCTTCTCCATGTCCTTGATGTGGTTGGGTGAAAGCCTAGCAGCAAATCCCTTAAACACGTGGCGGTATGAGTAGACTAGATGCGCCTCGTCCTCACTCGTGCTAGCTGTGGTAGCCGGGAGAAAAGAGCGGTACCAGCTCTCTAGATCTTCGGACTGAGAATGAGATTGAGACATAAGGTGTGTCTCAGGTGGCTCGACATGAATAATGTAGGTTTGTAAAGTGTTTTTGTTTGGTATCTGTGATGCATATATTGGCAGTGCAGTAATACTGTATATGTAGAGAGTTGTGATGGTAAAAGAAAGGTATGCCATGTTTAACAAATGTGAGGAATTTGGAATAGGAAATTGATTTCGTTGTGTGTGCTTATTTGGTATTCATCATCATCTAATTTATAGACGTTTATTTCTTAACAACGTACGCCATATTTGAACAACCTATCTTTAGGAGTCAACACCTTTCCACGTCTGAGTGATAGTTTAAAAAAAATATGTCTCTAGAACTATGATCAACTTTTGTTTTTGCTATCCCTAAAGCAAATACTCCCTTAGTCATTAATTTCATTTCGATATAATTTAGTCATTATAAATTTTTAGATAAAAATGCCTCTAATAAATATGAGCGGCGAGTTTTCCATTACAGTGCCACAAATTTATAGCCATCTATGTGTATGCAATCAAATTGTCGATCAATCAAACGCTTCTCTTTGTAGGCATCTTTTTATCACTATTTCAGGTAAATACTCACAGAACTTTTTATTCGTTAAGTCAGGGTACTCTAGCATTACAAATATGAGACATTGTTATGTTTTTCAATCAATCAAAAAAATACAAAATCCATTTTACTGTATTATTTATATGTTGTTCTTCTTTCAGCGAGAAACCTCATCGCGTTTATCATTCTCTTCGACGGACCCAACGTCCGCGATAGAAAATCTTTCTTTCGATTGCTGATCCTCGGAAGCTTATCATTCGATAAGAGTACCTTTGTCAAGAAACTTGTATTCGAAAAGTAATACTAGTCCCTCCGTCTCGTAGAAATAGACTATATTTCTTTTTTCATATTTCTATTTTTTAGCAACATTTTTCTCCTTTTTTTACTTTATCATTTTTGAACCCCACCATCCACCACACAATTATTTTACCAATTATACAAAAAACCCGTGTCAATTCCAAATGGTCTATTTGAACTATTTCTACGGGACAAAGGGAGTATTGAACTATCAATTAACCCATTATTATAATTCTTTCATGCCACAGACGCCATCGAGAGAGAGTTTGTGTTTGGAAAAGACAATTGAAGAGGGGAGAAAACCAGGTATAGAACGAGATTATCAACGATAGAGAGAGACACATAGAGAGACAGAGTATCGAAGAGTGGGAGTAACCTTTTTCGCTACACATCACACAGACAACAACAAAGTTTATCATAACTGTTGCATAATTATTTTGCATGCTTTAATGGAATGAGACAATAATTAATTAAAAATTATAAAGTTTTAAATTCGGTGGGAATCTTCATCGTGTGGGACCATTGTCAGGGTGCTTAACATTTAAAAATTTATCATGCACTACTCGTTTCCACTTTTGATTATTTAAACATAGTTCTTAAATATTTTTTGCTAAGGTTTTTTATTCTTAGAATTTATAATTTCTTTTATTAGTTATTAGTTTCCATTTTTTAATTATTACAGATTTCCTAGGATTTAGTATTCAGATGGAAGAAGAATCAGGTGGCATGAGAAAATATTTGTATTCCTTCCTCATTGTTCCATTTCAATCTATTTACTACTACTAGATTTTAGAAAAGGGATATTGACTCTTTTAAGAAAATGGATTTTTCCTATGAATTTTGAAATTGGCAAAGAATTTTACCCTGAATTTGTTATTTCAATGAAAAAATTTCGACAAATAATATCATGATAAGGATTTTTTTTTTTTTTTTGTAATTTCTCGACAACAACTTCGAGAGCTTCAAGCTTTTCAATCTTTAAGGATAGTTTTTCTTGAAGCACACCTTTCAAAATTGTTATTTAATCTATTAATATAGTTGGAATTTTTTATTGGTAAAAAAATAAAAAACTCGATATAATTCGTGATATTATTTATCAATTTCAAAATTAATGGGAAAAGATTAAACTTTTTGAAAGTTTCTAAAAGGTTTATAATATTAGATTCTAATATCGCCTTAAAAAAAGAAGAGAGCTTGTGCGTATGATTTTCGTTCCAAATATATGAACCCAGAGGTTGAAAAGTTGTCAAAAGAAAACGTGGAATTAATTAATTTTACTACTCCCTCCGTCCCGCTTAAGATGACACGTTTTCCTTTTTAGTTTGTCCCAACTAAGATGACACATTTCCTTTTTTGGTAACCTTCTCTCTCCAATTAATACACTCAACCACTTTTTCTCACTCCTATTAAAATATTCATCTATCTCCATCTCTCTACTTTAATACCTACACCCACCTTCTCTCTCTCCAATTAAACACTTTAACCAATAACTCCTAAAATTCCGTGCCGGCTAAGCAATGTGTCATCTTAGCCGGGACGGAGGGAGTACTACTTAGTGGAGTATTTAATATTAACTCTGATTTGATACTCCCAGAGGTCAAAAAGTCGTCCAAAGAGAAAAACGTGGAATTAAGTATATCCATCTTTTCTTTTATAGGATAATGCTAAAATATTCACTAATTAAATTTAGTCTTATTTTGATTATTGAATCTTTTTATAATTTGTAGTAATTATATGACAATTATAATTTGTTGCGACATAAACACATTTTATAGTTAGATTAGAAACTGTTAGTGTACAAAAATCAAATTCTCTCTTTGTTCACATTAATTATCTCATTTTGTCATGTTTGTCCAACTATTATTTGTCCCATTACCTTATGGAATAGTACTATTTGGTAAAAGCAACTTCAAGGGGAGAGATAAATGGAGAGTTAAGTCATATAATTATCATATTTGTCTTATTTTCATGATAAAATATTTTACAATGAAAAATGTAATTGAAAAGATATTATACATTTTTTTCTTTTAAAGATGTATCCTTACATCTCCATTAATGGAAAGGTAAAATCTTATAACTACAATATTTACTTTCTTTTCATAAAATATCATTCTTCAGGGGTAATGTGTTTGAGAATGTATTATATCTTTATATTATGGAATACATCTTGTATTATTTTTTTATTTTAGAAAATAATTACTCCCTCCGTCCCGGAGTATTAGACTCACTTCTTTTGGGCACATGATTTAAGGAATTGATATTTAAATAGTTAAAGTGGAGAGAGTAAAGTATGAGAGAGGGAAAAAATAGAGGAGAGAAGAGAGAAAAAAGTAGGTGGAGAATAAAATAAGATAGATGTTTTTTGCTAAAAAAGGAAATGAGTCTAATATGTTGGGACATCCCAAAAGGGAAAGTTGGTCTAATACCTTGGGACGGAGGGAGTACCTTTTTGTATACCTTTTTCCTTTGAAACGTCTTACTTTTAAGAGGGGTATATTTCTCTTTTTGAGAAGGTAAATAGAAGATATACATTTTCAACATACCTTACTTCCTTGGAGATGCTATAAGTGGACCATATATTTCACTAACTCGTTCTACTCATGATTATTATAATATGAATACTATATAAAAGTATGAGTCACATACATTTTTTAAAACCTACACTGTTAAAAAATAGGAAACTTAATGGGACCGGAGAGAGCATTATCGTTTTTGATAAAAATAAATAAATATTTCTATTTCACTGCAAATGGAAAAATATTTATACTTATTTCAATAATTTATCGGTCATATTTAATAAAAACCCTAATTGATCAGCAATTAACCGTGTTCTATTATTTTATTCCCACTAAACCAATCCACGTCCGTGCATGTGCACGAGAAATGCGTGAACTGACCATGCAAACTCCCTAGACCTAACTACATGTCGTTGGACTTGCAATACGAGGCTGCTTTCAAAATCTTAATCCACAAATAATGTTAATTAGTTTAGGGAAGTAATGATTGAATCCACAAGGATGAAAGTGTCGAGCATGTGTGAAGGACATTTTGGGAGGGTTTGGCTGCTGCCACGCAACTAAAGTGGGTTAAATATTGTCTACTTGACTTGGAAGTTCATACAGGACTCTACCTAAACTGATCAACTAGACTAGAACGTACAAAAACATGCATGAACGACTAAACATGAAGCAAACATTTGAATCTAAATTAAAACAACTAAAATCACCTGCAACAAACAACTCATACTAGAAATTTCCTGAAATAGGCAGACTAAGTAAGATAAGTATATAGGGACCATATTTCCTAAATTGGCTAGGTGGCAGATAAAAGCTGGAAAAGCAGGAAGCATAAAGCACCTTCAGATCTGGATCTCTAACTATCTCCTACTTCATCTTCTTCATGTAACTAAGCAAAAATAGAGCATTTGATGATATAACACTAAGAAAACAGAGCATGCTTCAAACTAGACGTGAATGAGAGATTTGAGCTAGAAACTACTAGATCTACGCTAACTGACCAACTAGAGAGACAAATAGACAGAAAAGAACTATAATAATTCAAATCTAAAACAGAATAGATCAGATCTACGAAATCAAACTCTAACTAACATGGATCTATGAAATCAGACGTTAACGAGCTAGATCTAAGAGATTCTATCAACTACCAATTGCGAAAAGCATCCAACAAAACGCAAACAAAGCTCAATAAAACATAAGATCCAAGAAAAACTTTCATAATCACGAAAACTGATGAGTCTCGTTCTAAGTCTTGGTTACTGGTCAGTATAATGTGCTTTACTAGATAATATGTGCAAAATAGTTGCTAAAGTGTGCAGGTTAAGGTACTAAATCAGGAGGAAAGGATCAGAAGGAATTGGCGTGAAAAAGTAGCAAAAAGTGTGCAACTGGCCAGTATGAGCAGAAAAAGTGCAAACTGACAATTATGGGCAGAAAAGGTGCAAACTGGTCAGGATGGATGCTACGGAACTGGACACAAGAAGGAAGGACTTGCTTGGAACAATCAACTACTAAAGAGGGGCAAAATTGTCATTTCGCATGAAGAGGCAGCCCTAGAAATTAGGGCAAGCCACCCTATAAATAGGAGCTGAACATAAGGAGGAATGACGGGGATCATCACTTTTGACTTATCACTTTGAAATCACTTTTGAGAGAATAGCTCTATTAGCTCTAAGTTCCACTCTCTAAATCCAGCAGCCTGCCATGAAGATTCCGACCACCAGCCGACGGGTAGAGTCTCATTTTAATTTTACGCCTAGGTAGAACTCAACCCCAAAAGCGTGGTAGCTAACCAACCCTTCCAAAATGTCTTTGCAATTGCACTTCGCTTACATCCATCTCTGTGGGATCGACCCTTACTCCACTATACTAGCCAGTAGAAGTGGGTTGAGGTATTTTTGTTGACAAGAGGTTTTAGGCACAGACCCAACGACACAACTAGGTCTAGGCACCCTCCTGGCCAGTTGACGCACACACATAGAGTCGTCGCCCCTAATATAAAACCTCGTCCTGTCAAATGGCGCCGTTGCCGGGGATGGATGGCGTATCATATGCTTTTGTTAAGAATTTTGGTGTAAATATTGTAAATAAACTTTTTTTTATTTTTTGTGTTCCGCAGTTTAAAGACACTGAGTCCAACTGGCTAAGGAGAGAAGGGGTAAATCCAGTTACCGCTCATTCAGAATTAACCACTGCCTTGCCCGTTGACTTGGATGCGAGTAGTGAGGAAGATTGCGGCACAACCATCAAGAGTGAACCGGATTCATTATCCACATCTGGAGAGGAGAAAGCCAACATGGCTGACGACCAGGAAGAAGATCCTGAGATAGGCTCACTATACGCCCATTTAATTGGCGAACCACTGCACGCTATTGTCACGACCCTAGGACAAGAAGCAGTCTACGTGAAGCCCCACATTATGGCCGTCCTGCCTGTGTTCTTGGGGAGGGTGTTGTGACAGCCCTTATGAGTTTTTACATGAATTTTGCAAGATCTGCATGGCACAGAAGCGGCCAGCGGGATCAAGCGAGGATGACTATAGGCTGAAGGCCCTTCCCCTTGCTCTTAAAGGGGAGGCGAATACTTGGTTCATGAGGCTTCCACCAAATTCTATCAGAACCTGGTCCGACTTCAAGATGATGTTTTTGGATCAGTTATTCCCAGCGGCCAAGACAAGGGCACTCAGGGAGGAAATCCGAGGAACTACACAAGGTTATGGTGAGACCCTGAATCAGTACTGGTCAAGATACATGGGTCTGTTGGAGGCATGCCCAAACCATCACATGTTGGAAGTAGAAATTTACTCGATTTTCTATGAGGGGATGAATAAGGAGAGCAAGGACTTAGTGAACTCATCGAGTCGAGGAAGTTTTTCCAAACTACGAGTTAGTAAGGCCAAAAGAATTATGGAAAGACTTCTCTACGCGAAAAGGGCCTATGACGATCCACGAGCTTCCCTGCCCAGGAGAGGTATGGCGAATGCTGCAGCAGTGGGAAATGATGATCAGTTGGAGAGTCGGATTGTCAAGCTCGAGAGGGTACTTTTGTCGGCAATTGAGAATAATAAACCGCAAGCTCCTCCAATCAGGGCCACCACAGTAACTGCCCAAGAGGATCACTATCGAAATACGACTGGGCTTTGGAATTCAAATAGGAGCTTGAATCCTGGAAGGCATGAGGATGCACCTTGGAAAGAACACCCGAACTTTAAATGGGAAGAGGGAAACGCTAACCAGCCTAACCCACCTCAGAATTCCTACGGTGGACCCCCAACTCAAGATACACAGCCAAACTGGTTAGGAAGAAACCAACATCACCACCCCAACCAGTTCAGCCAGTACCCTTCACACCAAAATCAGCCAAACCACCCATACAATCAAAACCATCCAAACTACCAGCCGCTTCCCACCGACCAGTATAACTCCCATCACAAAAAAAATCCCTACCAAAACCACCCAAATCCCAATCATAGTCAACGCCACAACTCTAACCAACTTGACCAGTACCCTCTCATCAAAATCAGCCAAACTATACCTACCACCCACACCCTAACACCCAGTATAATCCTCACCATCAGCAGAACCCCAACCATTTCCCACACCAAAACACGCCAGGAAGATCTATGGAAGAGATGATGGGAGAGATGTTAGAGTTTGTATACTAGAAATCACGTTTCGAGTGATTGAATACTGTAAAACTCTTATTTTATTTTCCAATAAATAAAACAGATTATTTTTGTCATAATGTTGTTATGTTTTACATTTAATGGATGTTAATGCATGTTTAAATGTATAAGTTAACTTAACAAAGTCTAAGTCTTTTGTTTTAGTAGACCGGTTGTGGGCGTCGTCCACTTTAAGGTAACACGGTCAGTTCTAAACAAAGAAAAAGATGAATTTCACAACCTAGATGGAATTTGACTACCCATCGAGAAAGGTTGCAATGTCAGTCCGCATATTTCTAAGCCTTACTGAAATAAGATGACATTGGTGTGGTATAG